>NW_026991421.1:770000-998407 GCF_036370855.1 Dromaius novaehollandiae | reverse complement strand
GAGAAATCTGGAGAGGTTGTGAGGAGACTAGAGGGTGTCTAAGGGGTCTCGGGGCCCCGCAGACACCTGATGGGGCTCATTTCTGTGTAAAAGAGGGGTCCAGAGGGCACTAGAGGGGTGCTAAGGCATCCACACTGTCCAGAAATGCCTCTGGGGAAGAAGGGAGAAATCTGGAGGAGTTGCGAGGAGACTAGAGGGTGTCTAAGGGGCCTGGGGGGCCAGAAGACAGCTAGAGGACCCAATGCTGTGGGAAAGAGGGGTCCAGAGCACAATAGAGGGGTGCTAAGGTGTCTACATGGTCCAGAAATGCCTCTGGGGAAGAAGGAAGAAATCTGGAGGGGTTGCGAGGAGACTAGAGGGTGTCTAAGGAGCCTGGGGGGCCAGAAGAGAGCTGGGGGGCCCAATTCTGTGTAAAAGAGGGGTCCAGAGCACACTAGAGGGGTGCTAAAGTATCTGCATGGTCCAGAAATGCCTCTGGGGAAGAAGGGAGAAATCTGGAGGGGTTGCCAGGAGACGAGAGGGTGTCTAAGGGGTCTCGGGGCCCCACAGACACCTGATGGGGCCCATTTCTGTGTAAAAGAGGGGTCCAGAGCGCACTAGAGGGGTACTAAAGCATCTACACTGTCCAGAAATGCCTCTGGGGAAGAAGGGAGAAATCTGGAGGGGTTGCGAGGAGACTACAGAGGGTGTCTAAATGGGCCTGGGGTGCTCGAAGAAAGCTGGGGTCCCCATTCTGTGGAAAAGAGGGGTCCAGAGCACAATAGAGGGGTGCTAAGGCGTCTACACTGTCCAGAAATGCCTCTGGGGAAGAAGGGAGAAATCTGGAGGGGTTGCGAGGAGACTAGAGGCTGTCTAAATGGGCCTCAGTGGAGAGAAGAGAGCTGGGGGGCCCAATTCTGTGGAAAAGAGGGGTCCAGAGCACAATAGAGGGGTGCTAAGGCGTCTACACTGTCCAGAAATGCCTCTGGGGAAGAAGGGAGGAATCTGGAGGGGTTGCGAGGAGACTAGAGGGTGTCTAAACGGGCCTCAGTGGAGAGAAGAAAGCTGGGGGGCCCCATTCTGTGGAAAAGAGGGGTCCAGAGTGCACTAGCGGGGTGCTAAGGCCTCTACACTGTCAAGAAATGCCTCTGGGGAAGAAGGGAGAAATCTGGAGGGGTTGCCAGGAGACGAGAGGGTGTCTAAGGGGCCTGGGGGGCCAGAAGAGAGCTGGGGGGCCCAATTCTGTGGAAAAGAGGGGTCCAGAGCGCAATAGAGGGGTGCTAAGGCATCTACATGGTCAAGAAATGCCTCTGGGGAAGAAGGGAGAAATCTGGAGGGGTTGCGAGGAGACTACAGAGGGTGTCTAAACGGGCCTGGGGTGCTCGAAGAGAGCTGGGGGGCCCCATTCTGTGGCAAAGAGGGGTCCAGAGCACAATAGAGGGGTGCTAAGGCGTCTACACTGTCCAGAAATGCCTCTGGGGAAGAAGGGAGAAATCTGGAGGGGTTGCAAGGAGACTAGAGGCTGTCTAAGGGGTCTGGGGGGCCAGAAGAGAGCTGGGGGGGCCATTCTGTGGAGAAGAGGGGTCCAGAGCGCACAAGAGGGGTGCTAACGTTTGTACACTGTCAAGAAATGTCTCTGGGGAAGAAGGAAGAAATCTGGAGGGGTTGCGAGGAGACTAGAGGGCGTCTAAGGTGCCTGGGGTGCCACAGGAGAGCTGGGGGCGCAATTCTGTTGAAAAGAAGGGTCCAGAGCGCACTAGAGGGTTTCTAAGGCGTCTACACTGTCAAGAAATGGCTCTGGGGAAGAAGGGAGAAATCTGGAGGGGTTGCGAGGAGACTAGAGGGTGTCTAAGGGGCCTGGGGGGCCAGAAGACAGCTGGGGGGCCCCATTCTGTGGAAAACAGGGGTCCAGAGCGCACTAGAGGGGTACTAAAGGCGTCTACATGGTCCAGAAATGCCTCTGGGGAAGAAGGGAGAAATCTGGAGGGGTTGCAAGGAGACTAGAGGCTGTCTAAGGGGTCTGGGGGGCCAGAAGAGAGCTGGAGGAACCAATGCTGTGGAAAAGAGGGCTCCAGGGCGCACTAGAGGGGTGCTAAGGCGTCTACATGGTCCAGAAATGCCTCTGGGCAAGAAGGGAGAAATCTGGAGAGGTTGCGAGGAGACTAGAGGGTGTCTAAAGGGTCTGGGGGGACCACAGAGACCTGATGGGGCCCATTTCTGGGGAAAAGAGGGCTCCAGAGCTTACTGGAGGGGTGCTAAGGTGTCTACATGGTCCAGAAATGCCTCTGGGGAAGAAGGGAGCAATCTGGAGGGGTTGTGAGAAGACTAGAGGGTGTCTAGAGGGTCTGGGGGACCAGAAAACAGCTGGGGGGCCCAATTCTGTACAAAGTAGGGCTCCAGAGTGCACTAGAGGGGTGCCAAGGCGTCTACACGGTTAAGGAATGCCTCTGGGGAGGAAGGGAGAAATCTGGAGGGGTTGCTAGGAGATGAGAGGGTATCTAAGGAGCCTGGGGGGCCAGAAGAGAGCTGGGCGGCCCAATTCTGTGGAAAAGAGGGGTCCAGAGCACAATAGAGGGGTGCTAAGGCGTCTACACTGTCCAGAAATGCCTCTGGGGAAGAAGGGAGCAATCTGGAAGGGCTGCGAGGAGACTACAGAGGGTGTCTAAGGTGCCTGGGGTGCTCGAAGAGAGCTGGGGGGCCCCACTCTGTGGAAAAGAGGGGTCCAGAGCACAATAGAGGGGTGCTAAGGCATCTACACTGTCCAGAAATGCCTCTGGGGAAGAAGGGAGAAATCTGGAGGGGTTGCGAGGACACTAGAGGGTCTCTAAATGGGCCTCAGTGGAGAGAAGAGAGCTGGGGGGGCCCATTCTGTGGAAAAGAGGGGTCCAGAGTGCACTAGAGGGGTGCTAAGGCATCTACACGGTCCAGAAATGCCTCTGGGGAAGAAGGGAGAAATCTGGAGGGGTTGTGAGGAGACTACAGGGTGTCTAAACGGGCCTGGGGTGCTCGAAGAGAGCTGGGGGGCCCCATTCTGTGGAAAAGAGGGGTCCAGAGCACAATAGAGGGGTGCTAAGGCGTCTACACTGTCCAGAAATGCCTCTGGGGAAGAAGGGAGAAATCTGGAGGGGTGGCGAGGAGACTAGCGGCTGTCTAAACGGGCCTCAGTGGAGAGAAGAAAGCTGGGGGGGCCCATTCTGTGGAAAAGAGGGGTCCAGAGTGCACTAGAGGGGTGCTAAGGCCTCTACACTGTCAAGAAATGCCTCTGGGGAAGAAGGGAGAAATCTGGAGGGGTTGCGAGGACACTAGAGGGTGTCTAAGGGGCCTGGGGGGCCAGAAGACAGCTAGAGGACCCAATGCTGTGGAAAAGAGGGGTCCAGAGCACACTAGAGGGGTGCTAAGGCCTCTACACTGTCAAGAAATGCTTCTGGGGAAGAAGGGAGAAATCTGGAGGGGTGGCGAGGAGACTAGCGGCTGTCTAAACGGGCCTCAGTGGAGAGAAGAAAGCTGGGGGGGGCCCATTCTGTGGAAAAGAGGGGTCCAGAGTGCACTAGAGGGGTGCTAAGGCCTCTACACTGTCCAGAAATGCTTCTGGGAAAGAAGGGAGAAATCTGGAGGGGTTGCCAGGAGACGAGAGGGTGTCTAAGGGGTCTCGGGGCCCCGCAGACACCTGATGGGGCCCATTTCTGTGGAAAAGAGGTGTCCAGAGCGTACTAGAGGGGTGCTAAGGCGTCTACACTGTCCAGAAATGCCTCTGGGGAAGAAGGGAGAAATCTGGAGGAGTTGCGAGGAGACTAGAGGGTGTCTAAGGGGTCTGGGGGGCCAGAAGACAGCTAGAGGACCCAATGCTGTGGAAAAGAGGGGTCCAGAGCGCACTAGAGGGGTGCTAAAGCATCTACACGGTCAAGAAATGCCTCTGGGGAAGAAGGGAGAAATCTGGAGAGGTTGTGAGGAGACTACAGGGTGTCTAAACGGGCCTGGGGTGCTCGAAGAGAGTTGGGGGGCCCCATTCTGTGGCAAAGATGGGTCCAGAGCACAATTGAGAGGGGCTAAGGCATCTACACTGTCAAGAAATGCCTCTGGGGAAGAAGGGAGAATTCTGGAGGGGTTGCCAGGAGACGAGAGGCTGTCTAAGCGGTCTGGGGGCCAGAAGAGAGCTGGGGGGCCCCACTCTGTGGGAAAGAGGAGTCCAGAGTGCACCGGGGAGTACTAAGGCATCTACACTGTCAAGAAATGCCTCTGGGGATGAAGGGAGAAATCTGGAGGGGTTGCGAGGACACTAGAGGGTGTCTAAATGGGCCTCAGTGGAGAGAAGAGAGCTGGGGGGCCCCATTCTGTGGAAAAGAGGGGTCCAGAGTGCACTAGAGGGGTGCTAAGGCATCTACATGGTCCAGAAATGCCTCTGGGGAAGAAGGGAGAAATCTGGAGGGGTTGTGAGGAGACTAGCGGCTGTCTAAACGGGCCTGGGGTGCTCGAAGAGAGCTGGGGGGCCCCATTCTGTGGAAAAGAGGGGTCCAGAGCACAATAGAGGGGTGCTAAGGCATCTACACTGTCCAGAAATGCCTCTGGGGAAGAAGGGAGAAATCTGGAGGGGTGGCGAGGAGACTAGCGGCTGTCTAAACGGGCCTCAGTGGAGAGAAGAAAGCTGGGGGGGGCCCATTCTGTGGAAAAGAGGGGTCCAGAGTGCACTAGAGGGGTGCTAAGGCCTCTACACTGTCAAGAAATGCTTCTGGGAAAGAAGGGAGAAATCTGGAGGGGTTGCGAGGAGACTAGAGGGCGTCTAAGGTGCCTGGGGTGCCACAGGAGAGCTGGGAGCGCAATTCTGTTGAAAAGAGGGGTCCAGAGCACAATAGAGGGGTGTTAAAGCATCTACATGGTCCAGAAATGCCTCTGGGGAAGAAGGGAGCAATCTGGAAGGGTTGCAAGGAGACTAGAGGGTGTCTAAGGGGTCTGGGGGGCCCACAGAGACCTGATGGGGCCCCATTCTGGGGAAAAGAGGGGTCCAGAGCGCACTAGAGGGGTGTTAAGGTGTCCACACTGTCAAGAAATGCCTCTGGGGAAGAAGGGAGAAATCTGGAGGGGTTGCAAGGTGAATAGAGGCTGTCTAAGGGGTCTGGGGGGCCAGAAGACAGCTAGAGGACCCAATGTTGTGAAAAAGAGGGGTCCAGAGTGCATTAGAAGGGTGACAACGGGTCTACACTGTCCAGAAATGCCTCTGGGGAAGAAGGGAGAAATCTGGAGGGGTTGCCAGGAGACGAGAGGGTGTCTAAGCGGTCTGGGGGGCCAGAAGAGAGCTGGGGGGGCCATTCTGTGGAGAAGAGGGGTCCAGAGCGCACAAGAGGGGTGCTAACGTTTGTACACTGTCAAGAAATGTCTCTGGGGAAGAAGGAAGAAATCTGGAGGGGTTGCGAGCAGACTAGAGGGCGTCTAAGGTGCCTGGGCTGCCACAGGAGAGCTGGGGGGCCAATTCTGTGGCAAAGAGGGGTCCAGAGCACAATAGAGGGGTGCTAAGGCCTCTACACTGTCAAGAAATGCGTCTAGGGAAGAAGGGAGAAATCTGGAGGGGTTGCGAGCAGACTACAGAGGGTTTCTAAGCGATCTGGGGGCCAGAAGAGAGCTGGGGGTGCAATTCTGTTGAAAAGAGGGGTCCAGAGCGCACTAGAGGGTTTCTAAGGCGTCTACACTGTCAAGAAATGGCTCTGGGGATGAAGGGAGAAATCTGGAGGGGTTGCCAGGAGACTAGAGGGTGTCTAAGGGGTCTGGGGGGCCAGAAGAGAGCTGGGAGGGGGCCATTCTGTGTAAAAGAGGGGTCCAGAGCACACAAGAGGGGTGCTAAAGCATCTACATGGTCAAGAAATGCCTCTGGGCAAGAAGGAAGCAATCTGGAAGGGTTGCGAGGAGACTAGAGGGTGTCTAAGGGGTCTGGGGGGCCCACAGAGACCTGATGGGGCCCATTTCTGTGGAAAAGAGGGGTCCAGAGCGCACTAGAGGGGTGCTAAGGCGTCTACACTGTCAAGAAATGCTTCTGGGGAAGAAGGGAGAAATCTGGAGGGGTTGCGAGGAGACTAGAGGGTGTCTAAGGGGCCTGGGGGGCCAGAAGACAGCTAGAGGACCCAATGCTGTGGAAAAGAGGGGTCCAGAGCACAATAGAGGGGTGCTAAGGTGTCTACATGGTCCAGAAATGCCTCTGGGGAAGAAGGGAGAAATCTGGAGGGGTTGTGAGGAGACTACAGGGTGTCTAAACGGGCCTGGGGTGCTCGAAGAGAGCTGGGGGGCCCCACTCTGTGGAAAAGATGGGTCCAGAGCACAATAGAGGGGGGCTAAGGCCTCTACACTGTCCAGAAATGCCTCTGGGGAAGAAGGGAGGAATCTGGAGCAGTTGCGAGGAGACGAGAGGGTGTCTAAGGGGTCTCGGGGCCCCACAGACACCTGATGGGGCCCATTTCTGTGGAAAAGAGGGGTCCAGAGCGCACTAGAGGGGTACTAAGGCGTCTACACTGTCCAGAAATGCCTCTGGGGAAGAAGGGAGAATTCTGGAGGGGTTGCCAGGAGACGAGAGGGTGTCTAAGCGGTCTGGGGTGCCAGAAGAGAGCTGGGGGGCCCCACTCTGTGGGAAGGAGGAGTCCAGAGTGCACCGGGGAGTACTAAGGCATCTACACTGTCAAGAAATGCCTCTGGGGAAGAAGGGAGAAATCTGGAGGGGTTGCGAGGACACTAGAGGGTCTCTAAATGGGCTTCAGTGGAGAGAAGAGAGCTGGGGGGCCCCATTCTGTGGAAAAGAGGGGTCCAGAGTGCACTAGAGGGGTGCTAAGGCATCTACATGGTCCAGAAATGCCTCTGGGGAAGAAGGGAGAAATCTGGAGGGGTGGCGAGGAGACTAGCGGCTGTCTAAACGGGCCTCAATGGAGAGAAGAAAGCTGGGGGGGCCCATTCTGTGGAAAAGAGGGGTCCAGAGTGCACTAGAGGGGTGCTAAGGCCTCTACACTGTCAAGAAATGCTTCTGGGGAAGAAGGGAGAAATCTGGAAGGGTTGCGAGGAGACTAGAGGGCGTCTAAGGTGCCTGGGGTGCCACAGGAGAGCTGGGAGCGCAATTCTGTTGAAAAGAGGGGTCCAGAGCGCACTAGAGGGTTTCTAAGGCGTCTACACTGTCAAGAAATGCCTCTGGGGAAGAAGGGAGAAATCTGGAGCAGTTGCGAGGAGACTAGAGGGTGTCTAAGGGGCCTGGGGGGCCAGAAGACAGCTAGAGGACCCAATGCTGTGGAAAAGAGGGGTCCAGAGCACACTAGAGGGGTGCTAAAGTGTCTACATGGTCCAGAAATGCCTCTGGGGAAGAAGGGAGAAATCTGGAGGGGTTGTGAGGAGACTACAGGGTGTCTAAACGGGCCTGGGGTGCTCGAAGAGAGCTGGGGGGCCCCATTCTGTGGAAAAGAGGGGTCCAGAGCACAATAGAGGGGTGCTAAGGCGTCTACACTGTCCAGAAATGCCTCTGGGGAAGAAGGGAGAAATCTGGAGGGGTGGCGAGGAGACTAGCGGCTGTCTAAACGGGCCTCAGTGGAGAGAAGAAAGCTGGGGGGGCCCATTCTGTGGAAAAGAGGGGTCCAGAGTGCACTAGAGGGGGGCTAAGGCCTCTACACTGTCCAGAAATGCCTCTGGGGAAGAAGGGAGGAATCTGGAGCAGTTGCGAGGAGACGAGAGGGTGTCTAAGGGGCCTGGGGGGCCAGAAGACAGCTAGAGGACCCAATGCTGTGGAAAAGAGGGGCCAGAGCACACTAGAGGGGTGCTAAAGTGTCTACATGGTCCAGAAATGCCTCTGGGGAAGAAGGGAGAAATCTGGAGGGGTTGTGAGGAGACTAGAGGGTGTCTAAGGGGTCTCGGGGCCCCGCAGACACCTGATGGGGCCCCATTCTGTGGAAAAGAGGGGTCCAGAGCGCACTAGAGGGGTGCTAAGGCGTCTACACTGTCCAGAAATGCCTCTGGGGAAGAAGGGAGAATTCTGGAGGGGTTGCCAGGAGACAAGAGGGTGTCTAAGCGGTCTGGGGGGCCAGAAGAGAGCTGGGGGGCCCCACTCTGTGGGAAAGAGGAGTCCAGAGTGCACCGGGGAGTACTAAGGCATCTACACTGTCCAGAAATGCCTCTGGGGAAGAAGGGAGAAATCTGGAGGGGTTGCGAGGACACTAGAGGGTCTCTAAATGGGCCTCAGTGGAGAGAAGAGAGCTGGGGGGGCCCATTCTGTGGAAAAGAGGGGTCCAGAGTGCACTAGAGGGGTGCTAAGGCATCTACATGGTCCAGAAATGCCTCTGGGGAAGAAGGGAGAAATCTGGAGGGGTTGCCAGGAGACTACAGGGTGTCTAAACGGGCCTGGGGTGCTCGAAGAGAGCTGGGGGGCCCCATTCTGTGGAAAAGAGGGGTCCAGAGCACAATAGAGGGGTGCTAAGGCGTCTACACTGTCCAGAAATGCCTCTGGGGAAGAAGGGAGAAATCTGGAGGGGTTGCCAGGAGACGAGAGGGTGTCTAAGCGGTCTGGGGTGCCAGAAGAGAGCTGGGGGGCCCCACTCTGTGGGAAGGAGGAGTCCAGAGTGCACCGGGGAGTACTAAGGCATCTACACTGTCAAGAAATGCCTCTGGGGAAGAAGGGAGAAATCTGGAGGGGTTGCGAGGACACTAGAGGGTCTCTAAATGGGCTTCAGTGGAGAGAAGAGAGCTGGGGGGCCCCATTCTGTGGAAAAGAGGGGTCCAGAGCACAATAGAGGGGTGCTAAGGCGTCTACACTGTCCAGAAATGCCTCTGGGGAAGAAGGGAGAAATCTGGAGGGGTGGCGAGGAGACTAGCGGCTGTCTAAACGGGCCTCAGTGGAGAGAAGAAAGCTGGGGGGGCCCATTCTGTGGAAAAGAGGGGTCCAGAGTGCACTAGAGGGGGGCTAAGGCCTCTACACTGTCCAGAAATGCCTCTGGGGA
This sequence comes from Dromaius novaehollandiae, assembly GCF_036370855.1. Classification (NCBI taxonomy): domain Eukaryota; kingdom Metazoa; phylum Chordata; class Aves; order Casuariiformes; family Dromaiidae; genus Dromaius; species Dromaius novaehollandiae. The sequence goes on along the minus strand of NW_026991421.1, from coordinate 989,477 downwards.
AGAAGGGAGGAATCTGGAGCAGTTGCGAGGAGACGAGAGGGTGTCTAAGGGGCCTGGGGGGCCAGAAGACAGCTAGAGGACCCAATGCTGTGGAAAAGAGGGGTCCAGAGCACACTAGAGGGGTGCTAAAGTGTCTACATGGTCCAGAAATGCCTCTGGGGAAGAAGGGAGAAATCTGGAGGGGTTGTGAGGAGACTAGAGGGTGTCTAAGGGGTCTCGGGGCCCCGCAGACACCTGATGGGGCCCATTTCTGTGGAAAAGAGGGGTCCAGAGCGCACTAGAGGGGTGCTAAGGCGTCTACACTGTCCAGAAATGCCTCTGGGGAAGAAGGGAGAATTCTGGAGGGGTTGCCAGGAGACAAGAGGGTGTCTAAGCGGTCTGGGGGGCCAGAAGAGAGCTGGGGGGCCCCACTCTGTGGGAAAGAGGAGTCCAGAGTGCACCGGGGAGTACTAAGGCATCTACACTGTCCAGAAATGCCTCTGGGGAAGAAGGGAGAAATCTGGAGGGGTTGCGAGGACACTAGAGGGTCTCTAAATGGGCCTCAGTGGAGAGAAGAGAGCTGGGGGGGCCCATTCTGTGGAAAAGAGGGGTCCAGAGCGCACTAGAGGGGTGCTAAGGCATCTAAATGGTCCAGAAATGCCTCTGGGGAAGAAGGGAGAAATCTGGAGGGGTTGCCAGGAGACTACAGGGTGTCTAAACGGGCCTGGGGTGCTCGAAGAGAGCTGGGGGGCCCCATTCTGTGGAAAAGAGGGGTCCAGAGCACAATAGAGGGGTGCTAAGGCGTCTACACTGCCCAGAAATGCCTCTGGGGAAGAAGGGAGAATTCTGGAGGGGTTGCCAGGAGACGAGAGGGTGTCTAAGCGGTCTGGGGTGCCAGAAGAGAGCTGGGGGGCCCCACTCTGTGGGAAGGAGGAGTCCAGAGTGCACCGGGGAGTACTAAGGCATCTACACTGTCAAGAAATGCCTCTGGGGAAGAAGGGAGAAATCTGGAGGGGTTGCGAGGACACTAGAGGGTCTCTAAATGGGCTTCAGTGGAGAGAAGAGAGCTGGGGGGCCCCATTCTGTGGAAAAGAGGGGTCCAGAGTGCACTAGAGGGGTGCTAAGGCATCTACATGGTCCAGAAATGCCTCTGGGGAAGAAGGGAGAAATCTGGAGGGGTGGCGAGGAGACTAGCGGCTGTCTAAACGGGCCTCAATGGAGAGAAGAAAGCTGGGGGGGCCCATTCTGTGGAAAAGAGGGGTCCAGAGTGCACTAGAGGGGTGCTAAGGCCTCTACACTGTCAAGAAATGCTTCTGGGGAAGAAGGGAGAAATCTGGAAGGGTTGCGAGGAGACTAGAGGGCGTCTAAGGTGCCTGGGGTGCCACAGGAGAGCTGGGAGCGCAATTCTGTTGAAAAGAGGGGTCCAGAGCGCACTAGAGGGTTTCTAAGGCGTCTACACTGTCAAGAAATGCCTCTGGGGAAGAAGGGAGAAATCTGGAGCAGTTGCGAGGAGACTAGAGGGTGTCTAAGGGGCCTGGGGGGCAAGAAGACAGCTAGAGGACCCAATGCTGTGGAAAAGAGGGGTCCAGAGCACACTAGAGGGGTGCTAAAGTGTCTACATGGTCCAGAAATGCCTCTGGGGAAGAAGGGAGAAATCTGGAGGGGTTGTGAGGAGACTACAGGGTGTCTAAACGGGCCTGGGGTGCTCGAAGAGAGCTGGGGGGCCCCACTCTGTGGAAAAGAGGTGTCCAGAGCACAATAGAGGGGGGCTAAGGCATCTACACTGTCCAGAAATGCCTCTGGGGAAGAAGGGAGAATTCTGGAGGGGTTGCCAGGAGACGAGAGGGTGTCTAAGCGGTCTGGGGGGCCAGAAGAGAGCTGGGGGGCCCCACTCTGTGGGAAAGAGGAGTCCAGAGTGCACCGGGGAGTACTAAGGCATCTACACTGTCCAGAAATGCCTCTGGGGAAGAAGGGAGAAATCTGGAGGGGTTGCGAGGACACTAGAGGGTCTCTAAATGGGCCTCAGTGGAGAGAAGAGAGCTGGGGGGGCCCATTCTGTGGAAAAGAGGGGTCCAGAGTGCACTAGAGGGGTGCTAAGGCATCTACATGGTCCAGAAATGCCTCTGGGGAAGAAGGGAGAAATCTGGAGGGGTTGCCAGGAGACTACAGGGTGTCTAAACGGGCCTGGGGTGCTCGAAGAGAGCTGGGGGGCCCCATTCTGTGGAAAAGAGGGGTCCAGAGCACAATAGAGGGGTGCTAAGGCGTCTACACTGTCCAGAAATGCCTCTGGGGAAGAAGGGAGAAATCTGGAGGGGTGGCGAGGAGACTAGCGGCTGTCTAAACGGGCCTCAGTGGAGAGAAGAAAGCTGGGGGGGCCCATTCTGTGGAAAAGAGGGGTCCAGAGTGCACTAGAGGGGGGCTAAGGCCTCTACACTGTCCAGAAATGCCTCTGGGGAAGAAGGGAGGAATCTGGAGCAGTTGCGAGGAGACGAGAGGGTGTCTAAGGGGCCTGGGGGGCCAGAAGACAGCTAGAGGACCCAATGCTGTGGAAAAGAGGGGTCCAGAGCACACTAGAGGGGTGCTAAAGTGTCTACATGGTCCAGAAATGCCTCTGGGGAAGAAGGGAGAAATCTGGAGGGGTTGTGAGGAGACTAGAGGGTGTCTAAGGGGTCTCGGGGCCCCGCAGACACCTGATGGGGCCCCATTCTGTGGAAAAGAGGGGTCCAGAGCGCACTAGAGGGGTGCTAAGGCGTCTACACTGTCCAGAAATGCCTCTGGGGAAGAAGGGAGAATTCTGGAGGGGTTGCCAGGAGACAAGAGGGTGTCTAAGCGGTCTGGGGGGCCAGAAGAGAGCTGGGGGGCCCCACTCTGTGGGAAAGAGGAGTCCAGAGTGCACCGGGGAGTACTAAGGCATCTACACTGTCCAGAAATGCCTCTGGGGAAGAAGGGAGAAATCTGGAGGGGTTGCGAGGACACTAGAGGGTCTCTAAATGGGCCTCAGTGGAGAGAAGAGAGCTGGGGGGGCCCATTCTGTGGAAAAGAGGGGTCCAGAGTGCACTAGAGGGGTGCTAAGGCATCTACATGGTCCAGAAATGCCTCTGGGGAAGAAGGGAGAAATCTGGAGGGGTTGCCAGGAGACTACAGGGTGTCTAAACGGGCCTGGGGTGCTCGAAGAGAGCTGGGGGGCCCCATTCTGTGGAAAAGAGGGGTCCAGAGCACAATAGAGGGGTGCTAAGGCGTCTACACTGTCCAGAAATGCCTCTGGGGAAGAAGGGAGAAATCTGGAGGGGTGGCGATGAGACTAGCGGCTGTCTAAACGGGCCTCAGTGGAGAGAAGAAAGCTGGGGGGGCCCATTCTGTGGAAAAGAGGGGTCCAGAGTGCACTAGAGGGGGGCTAAGGCCTCTACACTGTCCAGAAATGCCTCTGGGGAAGAAGGGAGGAATCTGGAGCAGTTGCGAGGAGACGAGAGGGTGTCTAAGGGGCCTGGGGGGCCAGAAGACAGCTAGAGGACCCAATGCTGTGGAAAAGAGGGGTCCAGAGCACACTAGAGGGGTGCTAAGGCGTCTACACTGTCCAGAAATGCCTCTGGGGAAGAAGGGAGAATTCTGGAGGGGTTGCCAGGAGACAAGAGGGTGTCTAAGCGGTCTGGGGGGCCAGAAGAGAGCTGGGGGGCCCCACTCTGTGGGAAAGAGGAGTCCAGAGTGCACCGGGGAGTACTAAGGCATCTACACTGTCAAGAAATGCCTCTGGGGAAGAAGGGAGAAATCTGGAGGGGTTGCGAGGACACTAGAGGGTGTCTAAATGGGCCTCAGTGGAGAGAAGAGAGCTGGGGGGCCCCATTCTGTGGAAAAGAGGGGTCCAGAGTGCACTAGAGGGGTGCTAAGGCATCTACATGGTCCAGAAATGCCTCTGGGGAAGAAGGGAGAAATCTGGAGGGGTGGCGAGGAGACTAGCGGCTGTCTAAACGGGCCTCAGTGGAGAGAAGAAAGCTGGGGGTGCCCATTCTGTGGAAAAGAGGGGTCCAGAGTGCACTAGAGGGGTGCTAAGGCCTCTACACTGTCAAGAAATGCTTCTGGGAAAGAAGGGAGGAATCTGGAGGGGTTGCCAGGAGACGAGAGGGTGTCTAAGGGGCCTGGGGGGCCAGAAGAGAGCTGGGGGGCCCAATTCTGTGGAAAAGAGGGGTCCAGAGCGCACTAGAGGGGTGCTAAGGCATCTACATGGTCCAGAAATGCCTCTGGGGAAGAAGGGAGAAATCTGGAGGGGTTGCCAGGAGACTACAGAGGGTGTCTAAACGGGCCTGGGGTGCTTGAAGAGAGCTGGGGGGCCCCATTCTGTGGCAAAGAGGGGTCCAGAGCACAATAGAGGGGTGCTAAGGCGTCTACACTGTCCAGAAATGCCTCTGGGGAAGAAGGGAGAAATCTGGAGGGGTTGCGAGGAGACTAGAGGGTGTCTAAGGGGTCTCGGGGGCCACAAGAGAGCTGGGCGGCCCCATTCTGTGAAAAAGAGGGGTCCAGAGTGCATTAGAAGGGTGACAACGGGTCTACACTGTCAAGAAATGCCTCTGGGGAAGAAGGGAGAAATCTGGAGGGGTTGCAAGGTGACTAGAGGCTGTCTAAGGGGTCTGGGGGGCCAGAAGAGAGCTGGGGGGGCCATTCTGTGGAGAAGAGGGGTCCAGAGCGCACAAGAGGGGTGCTAACGTTTGTACACTGTTGTCCCCCCCCAGCACCACTGCAGACCCACCGCACCTCCTTCCTCCCCACCCGAACCCCAACGCACCCCCTTACCCCCCCCCATACCACCACAGCCTCGGCACACCCCCTTCCTCCCTCCCTCCACCTCCATGGCCCCGGTGCACTGCTCTTCCCCACCACATCCTCGGCCCCCACTGCCCCAGCACACCACCCTCCCTAGCCCCGGTGCAGTTTCCCCTGGCCCCAGTGCACCCCAGTTGTGCTGCGCTGCCCGGGACACTCCCACCCACCAGGACCCCCGGCACGTGAGGGACCTGCAGCCCGGAGCGCGCACCCCCCCAGCCCCGCTCACCTCCTCCGCAGGGCTGCCGCGTGCCGGTCCCAGGCAGCAGTGCTCAGCAGCAGCTCCATTGTCCGGAACCAGCCCCAGCACGAGCTTCTCCCAAATGCAGCCCCAGCCCAGGTGTGTGCCTGCCCTTGCCATCAGCCCCACCTGGGGCTTGTCCCACCTGTCCCAGCCATGGAGCCCCACCTGGGGCCTGTCCTGCCACCCAGCTCCACCTGGCATTCATCCCAGCCCCAGGGCCTGCAGCTGCAGCCCATCAGGAACTGGGGAGAGGGAATGGCCATCAGCCCCATCAGGGACAACTGGGGCTGCCAGGGCAGCAGAGGCACCCCCACTCCTGAGAGCAGCTTCCTGAAAGCTGAAGGGAGAGGCCTGGGGTATAGAGAGGGGAAAGGGGAGTATGCAGAGGACAAGAGAACAAATGGAGAGCTCTGGGTACAACAAAAGTAGAAAAAGCCAATGACAGAGCAAACAGAGTGACTCTGGGGGCACCACCAAGAAGCACCCAGAAAACTCTGGGACAGGAGAGAAAGCTAAACAGGGAACTTTGCAGTGTGCTGCAAAACAACCACAGGGCCCAACAAAAGGCACACAGAGCCCTTGGGGGCAACCCAAAATGTGCATTGAGGGCTCCGGAGGGCATCAGAGGGCAAATGCAGGGCTCTGGGGCAAAGCAAAATACAAATAAAGGGGCTTAGGGCACACCAGAGGGGTCATAAGGCATGTCACAGGGCTCAGTGCAGCTGACAGGATGGTGCCTGCAGGCTCCCCCCGCCCCCATGGAACCTCTATCTCCACACTCCAGGCACACAGGCCCTGGCACAAGAACCACAAGAGACAAGGGGGAATGCTCAAAGCAAATAAAGAAGGAACTCAACAGTACACTAGAGGGGGGCTATGGGGGTCCACATGGTCAAGAAATGCCTCTGGGGAAGAAGGGAGAAATCTGGAGGGGTTGCAAGGACACTAGAGGGTGTCTAAGGGGTCTGGGGGCCACAAGAGAGTTTGGGGGCCAAATCTGTGGAAAAGAGGGGTCCAGAGTGCACTAGAGGGGTGTGAAGGTGTCTACACTGTCAAGAAATGGCTCTGGGGAAGAAGGGAGAGATCTGGAGGGGTTGCGAGGAGACTAGAGGGAGTCTAAGGGGTCTGGGCGGCCCCAAGAGAGCTGGGGGCCCCATTCTGTGGAAAAGAGGGGTCCAGAGAGCCCTAGAGGGGTGCTAAGGCCTCTACACTGTCAATAATTGCCTCTGGGAAAGAAGGGAGAAATCTGGAGGGGTTGCGAGGAGACTAAAGGGTGTCTATCGGGTCTGGGGGCCAGAGGACACCTGGGGGCCCCATTGTGTGGAAAAGAGGGCTCCAGAGTGCACTAGCGGGGTGCTAAGGCATCTACATGGTCAAGAAATGCCTCTGGGGAAGAAGGGAGCAATCTGGAGGGGTTGCCAGGAGACTAGAGAGTGTCTAAGGTGTCTGGGGGCCAGAGGAGAGCTGGTGGACCCAATGCTGTGGAAAAGAGGAGTCCAGAGCGCACTAGAGGGGTGCTAAGGTGTCTACATGGTCCAGAAATGCCTCTGGGGAAGAAGGGAGCAATCTGGAGGGGTTGCGAGGAGACTAGAGAAAGTCTAAGGGGTCTGGGGGCCACAAGAGAGCTGGGGGGCGCAATTCTGTGGAACAGAGGGGTCCAGAGCGCACTGGAGGGGTGCTAAGGTGTCTGCACTGTGAAGAAATGCCTCGGGGGAAGAAGCAGCCTGGGGTCCAGAGAACAGCTCTGGGGCATACCAGCACCCCAGGAGGCATTCTCAGCAGAGCAGAGGGGTCCTAAGGGGCCTAAACAGCCAAAATAGGAGAACTGGCTAACAAGGAAGACCTCAGGAGGTGCTCTGAGGGGACAGGAGGGGATGGATTTTGAGCAGACTAGGGGACGCATAGAGGTATGTGAGGCACAACCAAGGAAGATAGAGGAGTCTTAAGGGGACTGGAAGGAAAGGGGAGCAGAAGGAAAGGGGATCTGATGGGATAGAGGGCACATGGAATGGTCATAGGGATAGGGCAGAGAGAGCACTCTACAGTGCAGCCAATGGAAAAGAAGGGCCGTAGGGCATACTGAAAGGGTGCAATGAATGCATAAGGTTCTGGGGTACCCCCAAGGCAAACCAAGGCATCCTGAGGGCAGCGTGTGGCACTCAGAGGGGTTCTGATGGGGCTAAAGGGCTAGGAGATGGACCCTAAGGGGCTCAGAGGGCAAAGAGAGGCATCCTGAGAGGACTAGAGGGAAAAGCAAAGGCGCCGAGACGCACCAATGGCAAACGGAGAGGTTTTGAGGAGACTAGAGGGAAAAGAGAGGGGACTTAATAGGACAAGAGGACAAACATAGGAGTCTTGATGCTACCAGAGGGCCTACAGACACCAAATGTCAGAATAACCTTGCAGGAACTAGAAAGCAGCAAAGAATTTTGAAGGGACAAGAGAACAAATGGAGTGCCTTGGAGCACACCTAAAAGCAAATGGATTGGTCCTGAGGGAACTAGGGAGCAAACGGGTGAGTCCTGGGGGGGACGTGGAGGAAAACTGAAGGTTCTGGTGTTGGAAACTTGCACGGGAGGAGCCGACGGAGGGAAGACCCAGACGCTCAATATGAGTGATCAGTGTACTTCAACTTTATTAGGTGTGGTCTTTCTTTATATAGCACAGGACTAATCAGGCTCATACATATTGCAAAAGCTGAGCTCCTTATTGGTAACAGCAATTTGGTTTACCCAGCAACTTCTGCATTACATCACCCGCAAGTTCCCAGGACTAATCATTGATAACACCTTGGAGCCAAGGACAATGTGTCCTTGGCTCTAGCTGTTTTTACTCTCATACGGGACTTGGCTCACATCAACTGTGTGCGATATGCACTTAGTTCTGCTTCCTTTAGTTGTTCAATCTTCACATGACCTCTGCCCTCAAGCCAGTCCTCCACAATTCCCCCGTTTTTATTTTGTGCGAGAAAGACCTTTTTAGTTAATTGTTCAAGCTTTTGTGTTAAGCAGCCAAAAATCACTCTTACAGCAATTAAAATTAATACAATTATGAATAGAATACGTAGCCCTTCTTTGATCAAGCTCAAAATCCAGGTACTCACATTGCCAAACATCTTTCTAAACAGATCATCAAACCAATTATACTGTACGGTGATTCTCTGGGTGTGGTCCTTTAGCCATTTCAATTGCTCATAGATTGACTGTCCATGATCAGAAAGATTAAAACAACACATTCCTTCAAGATCCTCACACCCGCGTCCCTGTGCCAAAAGCAGAAAGTCTATAGCTGCTCTATTTTGCAACACTGCATGTCTCAGGCTATCCATATCCTGTGACATTTCAGAGAGAATTTGTGTAGTAACATTTGATTGCTTAACAGCCCAACAAGCAAGTTTATTTAAATTAGACATGGCATGCGCAACTGCAACGTTAGGAGCTAAAGCTGCGGAGAAAAACCTTTCCGCAGGCCCCCATAATTCTACATCATCAGCGCAATCTGAACCTAGTTTTTTCAATTCACGCTTGCCTCGACGATTCTCACTTCTTCTATGTTTGATTGCTGCAGTCAGATTTGACCAACGCTGATCATGTAAGTCAGGGGCGAAGAGTGTCCTAATGAGTTCGGCCAGTGTTGAAATTTTTTCTTGAATAGTTCGTTTTGGTTGTAACGGTGGTGCTATCCATTCTAGTACAATGGGTTCCGCCAAACCTCTTTTTTCCCCCGTTTTTATTTTGTGTTGTGTAATGGCTCCCATTAGGTATTGTGGGCCACATAAAATAGTAAGATCAAGTGGCTGATTTTCCAGGCGTCGGTGCGTAGCACGCGTAGTAATTAGCGATGCAATTTCCTGGAGTACCCGTTGCTGTTCCTCTGTGAGCGTGACAGCAGCCGCTGGGTCTGTTCCCTTCAGCAAGGGGCGTAGTAGATTTAAAAGTTCATTAGGAATGCCGACAACCGGACGGATCCATTGGAGGTCTCCTAATAGTTTTTGAGCATCATTGAGTGTTCTTATGTCAGTCCTGATTGTCAGTTTCTGTGGTCTGATGGTGGCATTCGAAATATGCCAACCTAGATACTGCCAGGGGCTGGATTCCTGTACCTTTTCCGGGGCCATCACAAGTTCCTTTTTCTTTAATTGTGTGATTAGATCAAATTTTTGTTCAGGAGAAAAAGGGGTTTTTTGTGCCAACAATATGTCGTCCATGTAGTGATATATCATGGTCTCTGGCCACTGTTGACGTAACGGTTGAAGTGCCGCATCGACATAGAGTTGACAGAGGGTTGGTGAGTTTCGCATACCCTGCGGTAGTACTGTCCATTCAAATCTTTGGTCTGGCCCCTCTCTATTGATAGCAGGGAGTGTAAATGCAAATCGCTGTTTATCATCTTCATGGAGGGCTATGGTAAAGAAACAGTCCTTTAAATCTATGATTAGCAGGTGCCAGCCTTCTGGGATCATTGCTGGGTTGGGTAACCCCGGTTGTAAAGCACCCATGTCATGCATCTGTCTGTTTACAGCACGTAGATCGTGTAAAAGTCTGTATTTGCCGGATTTTTTCTTGATCACAAATATTGGGGTATTCCAAGGGCTGGTAGATAGTCTTAGATGACCTTGTTTGTACTGTTCCTTTACTAGTTCATGTGCTTGAATGAGACTTTCCCGTTTAAGCGGCCATTGCTCTACCCACACAGGCTGATCAGTCCTCCAGCTGAGTGGGATTGGGAAAGTCCAGGCAATGGCCAGTGCTATAAAGGGTGTTCCGAGGTAAGCACCATACCCATCTGGGCAAGGATATCGCGCCCTATTAATGCTTGCACTCCTTCAGGTAGGGGTAAAATGGAAACGGAGCAATTCACCACCTTGTTCCCTATAGTCCATTGTAGCGTCGATGATTTTCGGGCGAGGGTGACCCCGCCTACTCCAGCTACCGTGGAGCTGGTCTCTCGGGTTGGCCAATGCTGGGGCCAAATCTTAGTGCTAATTATTGATACATCCGCTCCAGTGTCCAATAAGGCATTAGTGCGTATAGATTCTTCTTTATACCTTACAGTCACGGTTTGTCGGGGCCTTTGATGCATTCCGACAGTCAGTAATACTACACTTCCAGTGGAACCAAAAGCACCATAGCCTCGTGGTTGCTCTTTCGCTGGTGCCACCCCTTCAGTCAGGTGGGGAAGCGGAATAAGTTGAGCTATTCTCGATCCTTGTGGTATGTGCATAGGTGGAAACATTGCTGAAACCACAATTTGTATTTCCCCGAAATAGTCCTTGTCGATCAATCCTGTCAAAACTTGTAATCCTTTCATTGTAGCGGACGATCTTCCAATCAGTAAGGCACCTACTGGCTCATGATGATTAATAATTACTGGTCCGTAGACATTCGTCCGGATTCTTGTTGGCTTTGTATCCAATAAGGTGGCGTCTACTGCTGTTGCCAAGTCCAGTCCGAGACTCCCTCTGGTGGCTGGTCGAAGACAAAGGGGTTCATGGCGTTCGGAGTGGAGCTGGGCGCCGGCTGAGGTGGTTGTGTTAACTGCGGGGGTTGCTGAGTTGTTGTTGTGGTGAAGGCCGCCTTTTGTGTCGTCGCGGGGCAGCTCGTCCCGCTTCTCCGGGCGTTTCCCGAACCAGCCTTCCAGCAAGCCGCTCCATCATGTTTGTTGCTTTTGCAGTTGGGACACCATACTCTACTAGCTTGGCATTCTCTGCGAAGATGACCAACAATGCCGCATCGGTAGCAGTGTGCCGATCGTCGATTAGGGGGGGTATTTCCGCCGGGGTTTTGCAAAGGAGCAAGGGCAGCGAATACCTGACTTTGATTCTGTTGCATATTATCCCGCAACGCCTGTGCTTGCTCTCTCATGCTCTCTCCTAATTGTTTCACCGCCTCTACTAGCATAGCTTGCGGTCCTACAAGTACCTGCGCCATTCTTTCTAGCCCCTCCTCAATAGTCCATGTTCCCGGGAGTGTGGCTAAAATAGTACGCGTTGAAGGGTTACTATTCTGTATTGCACATTGTTTCAAGATAGTCCCTTTCAGATAATCTGGTACCCCTGCTGCTTGTATAGCATTGGCTACTCTGTCAATAAATAAGCCGAAAGGCTCTTCCCGGCCCTGCTTTATTCCCATGTAAGATGGGATACCCCCTTTTTTTTTTCTTTCTTTCTTTTTTTTTCTCTTTTTTTTTTCTTTTTTCTTTTTTTACTTTTTTTTTCTTTTTTTTTCTTTTTTTTTTACTTTTTTTCCTTTTTTTTTTTTTACTTTTTTTTTTTTTCTTTTTTTTTTTTTTTTTTACTTTTTTTTTCTTTGAGGTGCGAGAGCATTAGTAACTGCCCTCCACGGCTTCATCAGCTTTTTTACTGTCTTGTTGTCACTTATTACTTCATCAAACAACTTGTCCCCAAATTTTTTCCATTCAGTTTGTTCGAACATGGTATCTGGGTTAACAAAACACCCCTTAGCCACTCCGTAAGCTAATAGCCCTGGGAGTTCCTTATAACATTCTATTCCTTGAGTACCTCGCTTTTCTAAAAAGCATCTTAATAAATAATAAGCCGCTTGTCGCGCCGTGGTTACTCACGTACCGTTGCAACCTTTGCAAGACCTGCGGCGAGACTTTCTGGCAGGACCCCGTCTTGTCCTGGGCACGGACCCCCTTTGTTTGTGTCCTCTCCACCTCCTCTGTAGCTCTGGCACGTAGACCCCCTTTTGTGTCTCGTCGCCTTTAGCACAGCAGGACCAGCTGTCTCTAGCACTCTGTCGACTCCTGAGTTTTTAATCACCGAGTCCCTGACCGGCAGGGTCCCTGTTCGGGCGCCATTTGTTGGAAACTTGCACGGGAGGAGCCGACGGAGGGAAGACCCAGACGCTCAATATGAGTGATCAGTGTACTTCAACTTTATTAGGTGTGGTCTTTCTTTATATAGCACAGGACTAATCAGGCTCATACATATTGCAAAAGCTGAGCTCCTTATTGGTAACAGCAATTTGGTTTACCCAGCAACTTCTGCATTACATCACCCGCAAGTTCCCAGGACTAATCATTGATAACACCTTGGAGCCAAGGACAATGTGTCCTTGGCTCTAGCTGTTTTTACTCTCATACGGGACTTGGCTCACATCAACTGTGTGCGATATGCACTTAGTTCTGCTTCCTTTAGTTGTTCAATCTTCACATGACCTCTGCCCTCAAGCCAGTCCTCCACATTCTGGGGCATTAGCTCACCTGCCATAATCCTCCTGTGTGGAGCCTGCTTCTTCCCTCTGAGAAGTTGGCCTTTGCTTTCATTGCACAGGCAGCTGTGAGCTGTTGCGTAGTCTCGGCAGACAAGTTGGGGATTGCTGCCCAGGCAGTCGTGACCTGCAACACCGCATGCTCGGAACAGTTCTCAGGAAGTCACGCATACTCATAACCTGAAGAGCAAAAAGCAAATCTCTCTTAAGGTCAGTTTTTATTTCATCATAGGAGCAAGTTTTCCCTCTCTTCTGCACTGTACTGCCTCTAACAGCACACCTTCCTCATCACCATTTTCCCCTGCTCCTTTCACTCCTCTCAGTTGCCCCTGCGTCTTAGATCTCTAAAGCAGCTGTTTCTCATCCACAGGTACTTTCCTCCCCTGTTGCCGATTCACCCCCCAGTTGTCCTATAGCAAGCAGTTGAGACACCTTGGCCTAATTCTTAGCCGCACACGCCTTTTGATCTGGCAAGCAGCTCAGACAGAGCAGAGGGCAGCAAGAAAGGTGGATCTGAATGTAGTAGACTTGGGCACCGAGCAAGATGGAAGCAGCAGCAAGGCATCAAAGAGATGGCATCTTTGTAAAGAGAAGAGATATAGTTCCAGGCAACCGGGGATTCTCTGTACCTGTGGCCAGGGCTCCTTCCTCTGCAGGCTCTTTCCACACAGTTAAAGGTAGCTGAACGCAGTGCCCTTGGGAGGCAGTGACATGGTGTCCCCGGTACTGCTGTGGGGTGGCTGTTCCAGGGTCTCTCAGGCTGTTTTGGGGTCCTTGGACAGAGACAGTGCTGTTCACATTTCCTTGAGGACTTTCCCTTGTGCTGCACAGCAGGACAGCTGCACACCGTGCCCTCCCAGCACTGCCACTCCTCATAGCTGCTGCCTAATTGGCCCCAATCTTGAGCAAAGCTACAACTACCAGGAGCCCGCAGCGCCCTCCTACTCTCCCTGCCCTCCCCATTTCCAAGAGGGACAGCCCCAGCCCCTGGGGACAAGCCTGCCTGGTCACACCAGAGATGGAAAATGCTTCCTGCCTTGTACCAGGGAAAACCAGGGAAATGCCACTGTCCCCAATGACCTATGGGGACTCCTGCGTGAGCGGCACATGTCCAGTAAGGAACAGACCCAGCGGGCCACTGCTGCAAGGCCGAGAAGGCACCGGCACCTGGAACTGCAGCTCCTGGCCTGCCACAGAGCATAACGTGGCCGGCTGGTGAGAACCCCGCTGGCAAAGGACTGCCCCTCCGGCCGTCTCGAGAGGCACAGCAGGCTGTCCGAGAAGCCCAATGCGGGAAGACTACATCTCCCGGCATGCCGTTCAAACAAAAAAGGCCTCCTGGAAGCCAGGTGCCGGAAGACTACCGCTCCCAGCATGCCGCGCAAACCAACATGGCCTCCCGGAAGCCCGGTGCCGGAAGACTACCACTCCCGGCATGCCAGCAGCTCCCCCGGCCCCCCCCACTCCCCCTCCCCCGTAGCGCTAGGTGAAGTTTAACCCTGTGGAGATTCCGTTCCTTTCTGTCCCGCCCCCGTTCCCTTTTCCTCCCTGTCTCCCCGGAATCCACCGCAGAGCCCCGAGCGCGACCCCGCGGTCCACAGCACCGGCCCGGGGCTCCCCCGGACACCGCCGCGGCCGGCTACGGGTCAACTCCAACACTGCCCCTGCCTCCCCCCACGACCCTCCCTGCGCTTCCCCTGGGATCCCTCCTCCCCCTCCCCAACGCGGTCCCGAGCGGACATAGGAGACATCCCCCGCCCCCCCCGCGCTCCTCCGACCGCGCAATAAACCGCACCACAGCCCCAGTGGACCGCCTGCCTTCCCCCCTCCCCCGTCCTGGCGCACCCCCCTTCTTCCCCCCCAGCACCACTGCAGACCCACTGCACCTCCTCCCTCCCCACCCGAACCCCAACGCACCCCCTTCCCCCCCTCCCCATACCACCACAGCCTCGGCACACCCCCTTCCTCCCTCCACCTCCATGGCCCCAGTGCACCGCTCTTCCCCACCACATCCTCAGCCCCCACTGCCCCAGCACACCACCCTCCCTAGCCCCGGTGCAGTTTCCCCTGGCCCCAGTGCACCCCAGTTGTGCTGCGCTGCCCGGGACACTCCCACCCACCAGGACCCCCGGCACGTGAGGGACCTGCAGCCCGGAGCGCGCACCCCCCCAGCCCCGCTCACCTCCTCCGCAGGGCAGCCGCGTGCCGGTCCCAGGCAGCAGTGCTCAGCAGCAGCTCCATCGTCCGGAACCAGCCCCAGCATGAGCTTCCCCCAAATGCAGCCCCAGCCCAGGCGTGTGCCTGCCCTTGCCATCAGCCCCACCTGGGGCTTGTCCCACCTGTCCCAGCCATGGAGCCCCACCTGGGGCCTGTCCTGCCACCCAGCTCCACCTGGCATTCATCCCAGCCCCAGGGTCCACAGCTGCAGCCCATCAGGAACTGGGGAGAGGGAATGGCCATCAGCCCCATCAGGGACAACTGGGGCTGCCAGGGCAGCAGAGGCACCCCCACTCCTGAGAGCAGCTTCCTGAAAGCTGAAGGGAGAGGCCTGGGGTATAGAGAGGGGAAAGGGGAGTATGCAGAGGACAAGAGAACAAATGGAGAGCTCTGGGTACAACAAAAGTAGAAAAAGCCAATGACAGAGCAAACAGAGTGACTCTGGGGGCACCACCAAGAAGCACCCAGAAAACTCTGGGACAGGAGAGAAAGCTAAACAGGGAACTTTGCAGTGTGCTGCAAAACAACCACAGGGCCCAACAAAAGGCACACAGAGCCCTTGGGGGCAACCCAAAATGTGCATTGAGGGCTCCGGAGGGCATCAGAGGGCAAATGCAGGGCTCTGGGGCAAAGCAAAATACAAATAAAGGGGCTTAGGGCACACCAGAGGGGTCATAAGGCATGTCACAGGGCTCAGTGCAGCTGACAGGATGGTGCCTGCAGGCTCCCCCCATCCCCATGGAAACTCTATCTCCCCACTCCAGGCACACAGGCCCTGGCACCAGACCCACAAGGGACACTGGGGAGTGCTGAAAGCAAATCCAGAAGCAGTCTGGGGACCTCACATAGCCCTGCAGGGGCCCTGGGTGCCCCCACAATGATGGGAAACACCCCCAGGAGCCCAGGCAATGCAAGGGAAATTCCCCACAGCTCTGTCAACAGCACTGGGTTCCCTGGGAAGCGCAGGCACTCCAAAGTACAAGGGACTCGGGGACCAGCTCCCAGCCCCGGACACAATGTGTAACCTCCTCCCCTGGGCATCATCTTCAGGCAAACCAACAGCAGGAACCACAGAGATGAGTACAAAGAATAAAGCAACTGTTTATTGCTTTACTGCGCAGAAACAATAGCTGGAAGCAAGTCTGCCATGGAGCTCAGTGTCAGCATGCTTCCCCTTACCTGTGATGCCTGAAGAGTCATCACCACACCAGCATCCATCCATCCATCAGGGAAGGGTCATCTCCTGCTGCTGCCCTTGATGTGGCAGGTGTCCGAGTAGCTGACAGCCTACTCCTCTGCTTTTTCCTTCAGGCATAGGATTCATCTCAGAGATGAGAGGAAAATGCCTGATCTTGCCTGTCTGCACTTCTGCCCTACCCCAGGCTAGAGCCCTGCAAGACACTTCCACAGCTCTCAGCTCACCCGTCACATTGCCAGTCTCCGTGTGATGGGCCTGTGCCATATCAAATCCAGAACTCAGGTCAGTGTGCAGAGCTGAACGCTGGGTACAGGGGAAGGTTACAAAGCCCAAAGAAGGGTTTGCAGCCTGCTGCTTAGGCTTCAGGGCTTACAGTTTATTATCTAAGGATTTAGCCCTTTTCCTTTATCAGTAAGTCATAAGCCCTGAATGCTAACTGCAAGTCTTGGAACCCTAATAGTTGCCGAGACTTTAAAATTTATGGCTAAGGTTGGATTTTAAATTCTGCGCCCTGATCACTAAACGAGCAAACTGTAAACCCTGACTGATAAAGACTGAGCCCCACAAAAGAAAGGAATAAACTGTAACTCTGGAGTGAGAGACCCTCAACAACAAACTAAACAATAAACCTTAAGTGAAAAATTCCAAACCCTCAGCTTTAAGCAACAAACACCAAAGCACCCATATGCATGAAAACAGTAAAGAGAAGGCAAGGAGTTTTGCCCACAGCTTAAGAAGTTTTCCCTTCCTCTAGAAGCACAGCAGAACGGGAAGACATGCACCAGAATCACGTTACAGCTGCTGTTTAGAGGCTTGGTTTTAGCCACCATTCAAATGTGAGCATGTGCAAGAATCACTCCACAGGACTGCACTAAGCTGCACTTGCACTGAACCTACCTGAAGCACTGCAAGCACTAATTCATCTCCGGGTCAGACAATTAATATTTTTGGTCCTCTCAGCTCCATGGGCAAACATCCACAGCCAGTGACACCAGTGACCACCTAGGGAACAATCACCTCGCACCTCCCAGCACTGCTCACATATGATGCAGCCCAGGACTTAGCTGTGTCCACGCTGCAAGTCAGAGCTCACTCTCCATGGCCAGCCGCGCATCTCCGCAGAGCTGCCAGCTGTGACAAGGCTCCTTCGACTGCCCGACTGGGCTTCGGCACCTGCAAAGAGGCCAGAGCAGTTAGTTAGAGGCTGGGCAACTGCACGGCCCTCCTAGAACTACTCCCTAGTCCAAGGCCCGTAATTGTTCCCACAGTTATGACTGACCCTCCGTGCTGCTTCAGTCACCCTCTCTGGCTCCATTTCATCACAAAGTTGTCACAGCAGCTCTCATGGACAGGCAGGCTCGCTCAGGCACCCGGCCGCCTCCAGCCTTTGCTAGATGGTCCTCCGCAGGGAAACTCTGCCTCTGATGGACACTCTCAGAAAGCACCATCCAGCCAAGGCAGGATAAAAACTAAGGCCTCCAAAACCTCCAAACCCTGGAGAGATGGAGCTGATGGGAAACTGACTTGTGCTGCCAGTACTGTAGATTATGGCTTTGCTGTGTACTACGGTGCTGTTGCTCATACACATGTAACCCCATTTCTCTGCTATAGCAAAGTTACTGTTGTAGCTGGCTCCTGAAAGAAACAGTAACTTGCAAAAACAAAAATCCCAGGTAAGACAGTTACATACTTAAGACATGAGTTGTGAAGGACCTTTACTCTCAAAGTACAAACAATACTGGAACCTCTGGACTTCAAAGAAGGAAGGTCTAGAAGGTTTAGGGCCCAACACTAATAATGCTAGAAACAGAAATTGTTTGGAGGGACCAGAACAGCAAAGAGAAAGGAGTTCCAAGGAAAGAAACAAGCCAGAAGCTATGTAAATGATTGCATTCATCAGGAAGCGATGGCAGGGGTGGGGTGGGTGTGGGTGTTGACAGCACAGCATATCCCCTCAGGAAGCACTAAATCAACAACATGGGTTGAGCTGTAGACATAGGGAAGACACCACTTTGCATAAAGGCAGACCTGACAGAAAAGTGGGCTCGATGCCAGCATCGCAATCGCAACTCAAGCTGCACCACGTGACAGCCCTGGCTGCGCGCAGGCAGACAAGAGGCCGTAACTGCAGACCGCGCTGACGAGTAGGACAGACAGCAGCAGCAGCTCCAGACCGCCCTACCGCGAGCGCCTGTCCTAACGCCCAAGGTCTCGGAGCCTCTGCTGCTCTCTGCCTCCGTGACACCTTCCCCAGGAGCCTCTTCGCTGCCTGCCGCGTACCCCACGGCATCTCTAGCCCGCTAGCGCTCCCCCGCTGCACACCCACAGCCCCGCATCTCCGCGGGCAGAGTCCCCGCAGAGGCGTCCGATGTGACCCGAGCCAGACCGACCGACGGCACCCTCCGGGCGGTGCCGATCACCATCTCTGCCGAGCGCCGACCGCCTCTCACCACCCGCCGCACCAGACAAAACGCAAAGGAACGACAGACCTCCACCTGGACACGGGGACGGGGGGAGAACAAAAGAAAAGAGGGACAGAGAGCTTGGCAGATGGATGGAGGGAAAAAGAAAGAGAGGGACAGAGAGCCGGCCCCAGGGTCTGGGCGCTGGACAAAGGAAGAGAAAGAGAGGGACAGAGGGCCACACAGATGGAGGGAGGGCTGCACAGAGGACCAGGGACCAGAAGAGAGAAAAATGGGGAAGGCGAGGCAGCCAGAGGAACGGCGAGGGAGCAAAAGAGAAGGGGGGAGAACCGGAGAGAGGAACGGGGACGGGAAGAGAGGGACAGGGAGCCAGTCGGAGCGATGGGAAGAGGACGAGAACGACGAAGAGGTGGCCAGAAAGGTGGAGAGAGAAAAAGAGGGAGGGCAATTCAGACAGAGAGATGGGACAAAACAGGGGAAAAGAGGGATAGGGAGGCAAATGGATGAGAAGCCGAGCAGAGGGATGGAAATAGAGAGAGACGGCTGGAGGGGTGGACAGAGGGCTGGGAAGGCAAAGAGAAGTACAGGCAGAAAGGCAGACGAGAGCGGCAGACGGATGGGGAGCCGCACGGAAGGACAGCGGGCAGGTACTGGGATAGGGAGAGGAAGAGGACGATGAAGAGCTGGATAGAGCGATAAAGAGCCAGTTAGAGGGACGCAGTTATTGTCACAGAGATGGAAAGAGTACAAGAGGGATGGGGGAGCTGGGCAGAGGAACGAGTAGCTAAACAAAGGGATGGGGCACCGCACAGAGCCACGGGGAAAGAAAGAGAAGGATGGAGCGCTGGACAGAGGGGCAGGGAACGGAACCGGATGGATCCCGACAGCCCGGAACAGCCCTCGCCATGCTCTGACTCCACCCCACCGGCCGAGCCCGCAGCACTCTCTGCGCACCGCTGCGCCCAAAGTCCGCTCGTGGGCCTGCTCACCTGTTTCCCTACGGCTCCGGGGTGTCTGTAGGAGTGAGGGTGCACACACGGGCCCAGGCCGGGGAGGAACCTCGCGTTCAGTCACAGCATTTTACCGTTCCTCGTGCATTAGCCCCTCTCAGATGCTCAACGCCAAACGCCCTCAGCCCGTAACAACTTCAGTACCCGCGGCACCTAGTTTTTCCACGCTCTCAAATATTCCTTGCTCTTTCCCATCTTGTTTGAAAACCCTCCCAGACCCCTTCTGTACTTACATGCTTCCTCAAAACAGCATCACCGAAGTCAACAAAACGGGCTGAGCTGCATCCCTTCGAGTTGCTGGCCCTCAGAACAGCATCCTGCAAGTGAATCAAGCCACCAAGGTCACTGGGAGATTCTCCTTTTAGAGCTTTCTTCCCCCAAAGCTTTAACGATGGCTCCCTAACCTGGGCAAATGCAGAGCCTCCCTTAAGCACTGCGGCAGTTTTTACTCTGGCGTCCCAAGTTGCTGCTAGGCAGCGAAGCAAGGCAAAGACGGGTGCGGTCACGGCTTACCCATCTAGCCACAAAAATTCTTATTTTAGGCCTCACTGGTCATTCCAGGTAAACAGACCAAAACAGAGCTCCAAACAGACAGGCGAGGCTTCGCACAGACCTCGTGGCCCAGCTAGCAACAGCAAGACTCTGTCTTACCGAAGACTCTGGGCTACCAGTCGCTATTCCCCCCTCCTTTGTCGGTCCACGCATCGTGGCTTATTACCCGCGAGTCCGGTAAGGACGCTGCCGATCTTCCTGTGGCCGAAGCCTCCTTGTCGGGACCGGGCGGAGAACCTTTCCGCTGGCGTTTGAATTCTCCTGGAAGCTGTCGACGCATGATAACTTACAAAGGTCCGAGAGCGGTGGTAGCCTGTAGTTCTTCACGGCAGCACACGGTTGTTCCCCGAGGTCCTGAACGCCTACAATTAACACAGTTTATCAAAACAAAAATACTACCGCTACAGGGTGTAAAGGCAAGCTAAAATTTCCGCAGCCAAAGAAAACCCCTTCGCGTCTGACACAACGAGCCACACGCACCAGCGCCTATAGCTCGAGGCTAGTGACCCCTCCCGGGCGACGTTCTTCTGGCAGGCTGCGGATCTGAACTCCTCCGTCTCGCCTAAGAGTCTCCGCTGGGACACAGCAACTTTGCCAGCCAGCGCTCGTTGACGGAGGCATAGTAAAATCCATCAGGGAGGGAGCAAAGCAAAAAAAAAAAAAAAAGAAACAAACCGAGAAGAAAAAGAAAAAAAGAAAAAGATCAAAGCTCTGCAGAAAATCATAAGAATCCAAAGTTGTTTATAAGCACAAAAGCGGATCCAATATACACACTCAAGCAAGGTAAATGAGAATACGCAAGCCACAAGTACCGCTTCCCCCAACCCCTGTTCTGGGAGCTATGAAGACAGTCGGGCTTGCCGCGAAAGGGAAGTCAGACTAAGTAGCCGCTAGAGATCAACCTCTCGGAAACCTCCTGCGTCCATGTTTTTGGCACAACCGTGCTCTGCCCCTCAGTCAATTCAGACGCGCACAAGAAGAGCCACTGCTTGTAACTCTTGCACAGCAACCGCCCCCCTGCCCCCGCTCATTAAGATCAGCACCCACTGCGCCACTTGGATAGATGATACTCCGCTGTCTCTTCATTTCCCTGACGTGACTACTTTAGAGGGAATTGAACAGACTGGATGGCCCCTGCGCGATCAAAGCTAAAAGTCTCAAAGACGGTTACAGCCCAGATCGCCGCTAAACAGTCTTTCTCACAGCCAGAGACTTTTTGTTCCAGCCCCAAAGGGGACGTAAAGGTGAGGCGACCGGCACCCGCTTTTCTTTACCGCCATTTTCTAGCGGTGCTGCTCCCACGCAGTCAGCAGATGTGGAAAGCATTACCGAAAAAGGCTTTCCTTGTCCTGGGAATTTGAGGGCAGGAGGTTTTATAGCCACTTCTCCCAGTTCAGTGAAAGCAGCGTCACGTTCCTCGTCCCAGCTCCCTTCCCGACTCCCTCCCAGTACTTTCCACCGCGGTCTGCTGACACCGGCAAAGCCACCTTAATGCTGCTGGAGGAAACTAAATCCTCCTACAATTGCTCTAAGCGGGAACCGGTGAGAAGGAGCCTTAATTCCACGAGGCTTCAACCTATCTACTGTCTTCCCGTCTCCCCAAATACCATTGCCAGGTAACTAACCTGGGGCTCGCACTCATCGAGCCTTCCTGAAATCGATCTCTCAGTTTTACACTTCAGACCCTTCTCTCGCTCCCTTCCTCTTCAGTAGCTCTGGTCACTTGACCACCACACCCCCAAGACAATAATTTGCTGTCTCGCAGCTCATCAAGTATGACGCTTCACAGGCACGTAAAGTCACACGCACGGAGACAAATGTACGCAGAGCACTTCTCGTAATGCATACAGACCTTCCGTTATACGCTGGCGATCTATTATTCGGATCGCTATTAACGGCGCTCCTTCCTCGCCAGGAGGAATGGGCTTTCCCTTTTTCTGGCAGAGGGAGACAGCTTTCACTTGGCTCCCTTGGATTCTATTACTTCAGCTTGCTCACGTTTTTTACTCTCT
The DNA here is from genome assembly GCF_036370855.1 of Dromaius novaehollandiae. NCBI lineage: Eukaryota > Metazoa > Chordata > Aves > Casuariiformes > Dromaiidae > Dromaius > Dromaius novaehollandiae. The sequence goes on along the minus strand of NW_026991421.1, from coordinate 967,792 downwards.
TCAACTTCAGCCGTGGCAATTAATCTAAGAGAGCATTCGTTCTGTCTTTCCCTTTCCATGTACGCGCGTGCAGTAACAACGCAAAATAGAAACAACCAAAGCAAAACTAAGGCAGATACAGTTAGCGATAGCCACGGGGTAGGAACGGTTTACTCAGTCCTCAGTGCTGCTTCTGGGAGGCCAAAATAACTAACGGTCATTATCGACGCTTGCCTTAAGTCACCCGTGCCAGAACACCTCCTGCTGCAGCTGCTTCTGGCGACATCGAGGGTCCGCCGCATTTTTGCTTCCTTGCTTCATCCCGTCCCTTAGGTATTAACCACAAAAAACTGCTTGTCCAGCTTTTCTCTTGGTCAGCATTTGCTATCGTTGGTCCCATCTCTCTAACAAAGAGAGGAACTCCCATTTTACTTTCAAGGAAACACTTAGATGTTCTTTTTCTCTTTACCGTGCTCTTTTCCTCCCCCCGCCCCCCCCCCTTTTTTTTTCCTTCTTCTTCTTTTCCTTAAGGGAAAGGTCTTAATACGGCACTTTGCACCATACGTTGCAGGGTAAACGGTCTGGAAACGTTACACACAGCAATTAGGGCTAGGTTATTAGGCAGGTGGGCACGTCGCCTAATATCTACCTAACGCCATCTTCCACAAAACCTTATTTTTATTCCGCTTCAGTGTTATTGTTACTGTTCGCAAACCCTCGTATGCATGCGCTTAACTGACAATTCTCTCGGTCTTTAACTACGTGGAGGAACGACAGCCCTCGATTTGCCTGTCTCCCTTTCAAACCTATTACCTTTTTGAGACTGCTCCTAGCTTCCTCTTACTCTTGGATGCTGGCCTCACAGGCAACGACCAAAATGAACCACCGGATCCCCAGGTCTTGCTGCTTCTCTTTGAGATGTCCCCCTTCGGTGGGCTACCCTGCCAAACAAACCAAAAAGACTGCTGAGGCCGCGAGGGTACCAGATTTTCAGACCGCTTCTCCGAGGCTTTCGGGGTGACTGACGTCACCGCTTCGCTTCACGTTACTCACAGCTACCTTCATCTATTACTTAGGGCTAAACCTGTTTCTGTTTGCAGAGGGGCTTGTTGCTTGTTTAAACTCACCATATAGTCCATAACCTGCTCTGCATGCTCCCTAGTCCCTTCTGCTTTTGCAACACTTGTGGTAATTCAAGGCGGTAATTAAGAGTCCCCATTGTCCCATAGGCTGGAGCGAGACATTGCTGCTGCTCTGAGGAGGTGCCTAAAAGCCACGCTGTTTTCGCTAGCATCACTGGGGCTTCCCAGAGCCCATCGGTGTTCTCTTTGGCTTTTCCCGAGCCTTTTAGGTTTTTTAGGCTATTCCTTAGCCCGCCATTTTAGGGCAATGTTCTCCTTAAGCACTGCGCACAGCACGATTATCCCAGATCAGCCACATCGTGCACACACAGAGGCTTCTGAGAGGCGGCTCAGAAGAAAAGAGAGAAAAATCTCTTTGTCATCCATGCATCCACCCGTCAACACTCTTCACCAGGAAGTGCTGTAAGTTCCTGTTTCTCTAAAGCGGGACTGAGTCGAGGCGGAGACGCAGATCACACCCCATCTTTGTTAGAACACCTCACTGCTGCAGGGACTGGGTCTGGCAGCAGTTTGAGGAATGTTTGGGGCCTTGGACAGAGTGCAGGGGAAGGTCTGGAGTCAGTGACAACATTGCGGCAGGGCTCGGAGGCGTTTTGGGGCCTGTGGGGGCGTTGGGGCAGGATTTGTGGGTGGTTTAATGGCTTTGAGGGGGCTGGTTGCAGGAAGGGTGGGACTCTGCGGGGCCCTCAGGGCGGGGGTGCCATCCCAGATGCGTAGTGAGCACATAGGGGTGCCCTACGTGGCTCTCAGCTCGGCAGCAGGAGCCACCGGTCTCCCACCCCACCAGACAGGGGAGCGGGGCGGGGGGTGGGGGGAGAGGAGGTGGAGGGATCTATGAGCTCGCAGAGAATGCCAGAGGAGGCAGCAGGGAACTCACCAAGGACCCCGCGTCCCAGACGAGAGGAGGCATCAGGCTGCCGTGCCGCTGCTAGAGACATCCAGACCCCCGCGCAGACACCCCCACACACACTCCTCCAGGCTGCGTCCGCAGGGGCGAGCGCACGGCCCGGCCCGCGCTGGGAAGGAACCGGGGCCCTACAGGCGACACACGCAAAAGGGAGAGTCAGAGCCGCGCTCCGGCAGACCCGGCGCCGCGCTCCAGGCGCGGCGCGGAGCCGGGCCCGACTCCCCCCCCCCGCCCCGCCCCGCCGCCTCCACGCAGCGACGGCCCCGGCTGGCAGGACACAGCCCGACACCCGCGGCCACCCGAAGGCACACGCTTGCCTCACCTCGCCTCACCGCGGCCCCCACATGCTCGACTCCAGGCCGCCTCTGCCCTTGCCCGCCGCCGTCCAGCGAAAACACCCGCCCTGCTCACCGCCATCTTGCCCGCCACCGCACCGCGCGTGCGCCGGCTGCCCAGGGCTCGCGCCGCCGCACCGCGCGTGCGCCGCCCAGGACCGTGCGGGAGGGGCGGGGGAGCGCAGCGCGAGGCAGGCCAGACCCGCAATGGCGCCTCCGCGTGGTCGCAGCGCGGTGCTGCAGCCGGCCGGCTCCCGCGCGCGAACCGCAGCCCGCCGCGCCACCCCGGCGCTCAGGCCGAGCAGCGAGCGCCCCGAGGCTGCTTCTGCCCGCGCCCAAGAGAGCAGCGGGGATCAGCGAGCAGTCGCTGGGGCTTCCCCGGGGAGAGAGTGCCGCGGAGCAGCTCCGAGACGGCACTGCCCGTCCCTGCGCCCCCAGGAAGCACCGAGAAGGAAAAGCCCTCTCGGGAAAAGCGCTCCCGGTCCGTGAGCACCGGGCAGGGGGCACGAGCGCGGCCCCTTCGCTTACCCGCCCCCGAGAGAGCGCAGAGTAGCGGCGAACACGGCGACCGGCAGCGCGCACGTGTGCGCCGGCTGCCTGCCACGGTCTTCGTACGCAGCGGTGGCCGCCGGCGGCTGCAGTGCTGCCTTGTCGACACGCGAGGGCAGCAGTCAGCGCGCCGGAACGCAATGCGCATGCGCGCCCCCCCTCCCGCGTGCAGTGCCGCTTTTCAGACACGCGAGGGCAGCAAGGAGCAGGGCGCAGCGCTTTCCTGTCCCCCTTGCAAAATACTCGCTAGACAAAAGTGGCTTGGGCTCCTCCCGAACGCTTACCTGGCTTCATTACTACAGCTATTAGGAACCGAAGTGCATAGCCTTCTAGAAAAGGGAACGACTGTCTTTTCAAAACTTCCTGTGACTCCCCAGACTTGTCACTGCTTTGCATCAGCAGCCAGCTTCTTCCAACCCAGCTGCAAGAAACATTTTGCCTTCCCGGCAGAACTTTCTGCTCCCCGGGGGGGGTCCAAAGGAAACCCGTCATTCGCTACTGTCTGTCAAAATGTACCGGAAGCCCTCAAATACAGGACAAGACGCCTTCTCTAAGGAAGCTGACTACTAGGTCTGCTTCACGGCAGCTTCTCCCCAGTATCAGGGTCCACTCAATAAACAAAATAGTCCGAGAAATGTCTTAATCTGCTCCAAGTGCTTTCGTATAAGAGAACAACATCAAAACGAGGTATTATTGCATTTAGCCTCCACTACACGTGCTACCCCAGCGCCACGGACTTGCTTTAAAGCATCAGTGACGTACGCGGTCTGGCAGTAATTAATATTCACAGAATGAATACGCACTCGATCGAGTACGGGTGTTCATAAAAAGCTTTGCCAGTGCGTCGCTCGGTAACAAACCTAGACAAGCAGCTATTTGCCCTGATCCTTCGGCTTACATTTCTTCTGCCGGATGTAGTCAAACGTACCTGAACGCAGTGGCCTTGCGAGGCAGCGACATGGTGTCCGTGGGGTGGCTGTTCCAGGGTCTCTCCGGCTGTTTTGGGGTCCTCGGACAGCAATGGTGCTGGTCGACTTTCCCTTGCGCTGCACAGCAGGACAGCTCCGCACCGTACCCTCCCAGCACCGCCACTCCTCCCAGCAGCTGCCTAACTGGCCCCAATCCTGAGCAAAGCTACGACCCCCAGGAGCCCGCAGCACCCCTCCTACTCTTCCCGCCCTCCCCATTTCCAAGAGGGACAGCCCCAGCCCCCGGGGACAACCCTGCCTGGTCACGCTGCTGTCCGAAAAGCGGATTCGTTGCCCGCTGTGCACTAAGCCAATAATGATATGCTCAGGAGAGACATTTGCTTATTTATTTCAGAGTTGTGCAAGCCTGGCTGCTCAGTGTTTTCCCCACAAATCAAGCGCAACTCCCCCGCCCCGGCTTTCCAAGTAGCATTTATACAAGTTGCAAGGTTTGCAACTTTCCCTTTTACACCGGTTGGTTAGTGATTTACATACAATTCTAATATTGCTTGCACACCATTTTAAAACTACGCATGCTCAGGGGAGGGGTCTTCACCCGGGCACGAGTCTTTCTGACCTATGGGCGTGATTTTCTTGTATTATAATGAGGACAGTTCAGTTCGGGGATACCTCGAATTCCTTTGCTAAATTGGCAACGTCTACATAGAAAACAAAACATTTTGATTTACTATTTCTTCAAGGCTTTAGCACTTCTAGCATGGCCTTGATTATAGAATTATTTCCTCCCAGGAAATGGGGGGGGGGGGGTTCTCCTCATCTGCCTAGTTTAAACAGCAGGAACACTCTTTCTGAGCTTCCAAGGTTGTCTTGCAACACCATCGGAGATGGAAAACACTTCTTGCCCTGTACCGGGGAAAAACGGGCATTCCACTGTCCCCCGTGACCTGTGGGGACTCAGGCGTGAGTGACACATGTCCAGTAAGGAACAGACCCAGCGGGCACTACAGCTCCTGGCCTGCCACGCGGCCGCCTGCTGGGAACCCCGCTGGCAGGGACCTGCCGCCACCACCCCCCCGCGGGGCCACCTCGAGAGGCGCAGCATGGTCACCCAGTAGCCCCGCCTGAGAAGACTACACCTCCCAGCATACCGTGCACGCGAAAAGGGCGGCCCGGAAGCCCAGTGTCGGAAGACTACTGCTCCCGGCATGCCATGCCAAGCAACATGGCCGCCCGGAGGCCCAGTGCCGGAAGACTACCGCTCCCAGCATGCCGCGCTCAGAACAAACATGCCCGACCGGAAGCCCAGTGCCGGAAGACTACTGCTCCCGGCATGCCGCGCCGAAAGCTACGGCTCCCCGCATTCCCGCACCCCAACTCCCGCCCCCCACCCGCAGCGCTGGGGCACCTTTGACCCTCGGCACATTCCGTTCCTTTCCGTCCCGCCCCCCCTTCCCCTTCCCCCCTGTCCCCCCGGAAACCGCCGCAGAGCCCTGAGCGCGGCCCCGCCAGCCCCACCACCGGCCCGGGGCTCCCCCGACACCCCCGCGACCGGCCCAGCCTCAGCTCCGACACTGCCCCTGCCCCTCCACGACCCTCCCGAGGCCGCCCCCCGCGATCCCTCCTCCCCCCGCTCCCCGACACGCTCCCGAGCTGACACAGGAGACCCCCCCCCCCCCCGCGCTCCTCCGACCGCGCAGTAAACCGCACCACAGCCCCGGCGCACCCCTTCCTCCCCTCGCCTCCGTGGCCCTGGGGCACCCCTCTTCCCCACCACGTCCTCGGCCCGCACTGCCAGCCCTGGCCCCGGTGGTGCTGCGGCACCTGGCACGCTCCCAGCTGCCGGCACCCCCAGCGCACGCAGGACCCGCAGCGCGCCTCCCCTGGCCCCACTCACCTTCTCCGCGGGGCGGCCGGCGGGTCGTGCTCCGCGGCAGCTCTGCTGCCCAGGTCCTGCCCCAGTGCCAGCTCCCCCCAACTGCGGCCCCAGCCCCCAGATGTGGGCCTGCCCTTGCCATCAGCCCCACCTGGGGCCTGTCCTGCCACCCAGCTCCCCCTGGCATTCATCCCAGCCCCAGGGCCTGCAGCTGTGGTCCTGCAGGAACTGGGCAGGGGGCCTGGCCATCAGCCCCTTCAGGGACAGCTGGGGCTGCCAGGGCAGCAGAGGCACCCCCACTCTCCTGACAGCAGCTTGCTGAAAGCTGAAGGGAGAGCCCTGGGGTGTAGAGTGTGGAAAGGGGAGTATGCAGAGGACAAGAGAACAAATCGAGAGCTCTGGATGCAGCGCTCTCCCCTCGCGGCCCAGGGTAACGAGCACCCCGCGCCGGCGCCATGCTGCTGCCGCGCAGCGTGCATGCGCCCACCGCCAACCGAGCAGGAGGCGGCTGCCGAGCAGTGCGCATGCACCGCGTACGGACCGAGGGGCGGACTCAGGAGGGCTGCGTGGGGGAGCGGGAAGGGCTCAGGACGGGGATCGGCGCCCCCGCGTGTCCGCAGCGCGGTCCTGCAGCCGCGGCTCTGCTGCCAGCGCCTGCACACAGCGCGGTCCTGCAGCGCGGGGTCCCACGCATGCGCAGTGCAGCGCGGCACTCCCGGCGCTGCGCCCTCGCGCCCGTTCCCGTCTGGGAGCGGGGCTGCTCCGCTCTGTGCGTCCCCGGCGGGGCTCAGTGAGGAAGCCCCGGTGCTGCCGCAGTGTGTGAGGAGCCCTCCCTGCCTGCCGCAGTGCTGCACCGCTGCGCCGTGGCTGTCCCAGGGCGGCAGTGAGCGCGGCGTGGCCGCACTACCGGGCCCCTCCGGCTGTGGTGGCGGCGAGCGGCGCGTCGGCACGGCGCATGCGCGACCTCCACCCGCTCTGCCGCCGCGTCAGCTCAGGCTGTGGGCGCCGCCTCCACGCGTGTGCGCTGCGTCGGGGGCGGGGGTGCGTCACGGCCCGGCGGCAGCGCCGAGCGCAGCCCGCAGGCTCTGCCCATGCCCTTCCCGCCCCACACGGCTGCCCGCGGGGGTTGGTGCCTTCCCGCGCGCCTTCCACCCTTCTCTGCCCCCGGAGCCATGTCGGGGAGGAGGAGGCGTCAGCAGGGGCTCACGGGCACTGCGCATCCCAGGGGAGGCAGCAGCCTCGGGGCGCTGGGCATCAGCGTGTCCTCAGCACGTCGGTGCGCACGGAGCACATCTATATATGTATATATGTCTATATATATATGTCCTAGGCACGTCATTGTGCATGCAGTGCGCTGTTGAGGGCACCAGTGGGTGGGGGGCAGCTTTCTGCTGCCGCCCCCATGGCTGTGGCTGCTCGTGTCCGTTGCTGCGGCACAAGCCCCCGAACCGGGACAGCGAGGGCTGGTGCCGGCCCCCGCCTGGTGCTGGTGCCCTGTGGTGCCCAGCTGTTAGAAGGGTTTGGAGTATTTTGGACAGTAACGGAGTCAGAGGAAGCTTGTCGGTTACCTTGAAACACACACACCAAGTCACGCCGTTCTGTCACAGAGCATGAATAGGGTAAGAGGGATGGAAACAGCTTCAGTGAGGCAGGCTGAGCATAAAATGGCAATGAATATCTTTTTCAATGGTACTGGAAACTGAAAATGTGGAGATTATAATAGATGTTCTTCCTAAACTTTAAGAATCTTGTCAAGTAACTGCTTGAAGTGCAGGAAGCAGCAGTACGTTGTTGTTCCCCCAGCTCTGGAGTTATATCCCGAGTTAAGGAGGGTTAATGGCGTCTTCCGTGAGTCTGGAAATTTAGCAACACTGACACATCTTTGGTGATTTCCATTAATCAAGTCTTGTGTATTGATCAGTATCTGTTATCTAATGGATATATTTGTCTATACACTGGACAATGTGAACATGGATCCATGATTGCCTTTCTTCAAGCGTATTTGCAAATGGAGAGTGAACAAATCTGTTGTTATCCAAAAGAGTAAATAGACAAATTGAATGTGTATGCAATAAGGCTTAAATGAGGCATTACAAAGAAAAATTGTATACAATATTTGAAGAAAGCGCGCTCAGACACAAACACTGTCAGATGCGCACGTACTGGTGTACTTGGTCCTGGATGATTGCCTGGCCGGCCAAAAAGTCCTTGAGGAGCCAGGGTCATTGAAGGATGTGGCCCACTCACAGCCGTAAGATCCCATGATGATCCTACAACAACCCTCTCTCTCTACATTTAAGATCTTGTCCTTTTGTAAGATGCTTGTGTTTCTAAGCTAGTCTTTGCCTTTGGCCTCTGAACCCTGAATTATGTGTACTTTCTGATGCTGGAGAGTGTTACTTTCCCAGGCCACGTCAGTCCTTGTCCTTTTGCTCAGCTGTTTTTTGGTGTTTTTTTTTTGGGGGGGGGGGATTCTTTTCTTTACTCAGCATCTTCTTTTCTTAGTTATGTTCAAAGCAGCTTTTTTTCCCTGCTCTTGAGCTTGTGCTTCTTCTGTGACCAGCAATTGACCATTAATGAGCTGTTTATAGTCCTGTGGGCCACTGCCTTCAACTTGCACCCATTTTTTCAAGGGCTTTGCTTTTATTTCAGGCTTAAAGATCATATCATAACAAGAGACACCTGATACCAAGCTCTGATTCACACAGCAAGTTCTCCTAACAAGTTGGCAACAGGCCCAGTAGGCCAGGACTGGGGCCTCGCAAGTCAGCACTGAGTCCTGTGCCTCTTGCCAGCAGTGGCAATACTGTTTTTCCTGGGCTGCCGGTGATGCTGTTATGACGTGGTTTGTCTTGCTTCTGCGTGGTGGTGAAGGCCATGGAGCTGAGCTGAGCTGGGCTGCCTGTCCCAGACGTGTTTGGCATGGACACTTCATCTGAGGTTTTCATTGTTACTCAGGAGAGCAGAGTGCTGAAATGTAATTCAGTTGAAGGACATACAGCTTTTTATATCTGAAGCATTTGCAGGAGGAAACATTTAGAGATAACGGCAGCCAATTTTATGGTTTACCAGCAGGACCAACGTTGTCCCTGCAGCCAGAGTGCTTGGGAGCCCAGGAGTTTTTGACTTGGTACTTTACAGGAGGCTTTACACTATTCAATGGCTTTTGCACTATTTAATCAAATTTAATTGTATTTGTGAGTTAAAAGTAATGGAATCTGGTCACTTTTGACATTAGTTATCTTTTGAAAAGCAGAACTGGAGGGAATCTTATAACAAGGGGCAACTGTCCCCTAAATTTCAATGTATTTATGAAACATTTTGTCTCCAGCAGTCTCTCAAATAACTCAGTGAAGCAGGCTTAACACTGCCATAATGATATGCTACTTGTAATACATGTGAAATATGTAATTGCTTTGAAAGAGTGTTAAGCTTTGAAAATGTGTTAAGTTTTGAAAGAGACTTAGGCTCAGAAGTTGATATGTGACTAGAATTTGCTTTTAAAACTCATTCTTTAATGTAAATTCTACCATTTAACTTATAGTTCATGTCATGAACATGGTGAACACATGATGAATGGATCACTTAATAATTAAGATGGTTGGTATAGGCCTCAGGCAAAGTATTTAAAGCATTTTTATAGCAGGCTGCTCTAAAGATTACAATAAACCTTAGTAAAAATAACATTTTGCATGGTGCATTGTTCAAGGGTACTAATGATAAAATTCCGTTAAGTAATTTACTTCTGCTGATACGGCTTCAGTGCAGTGTAGAGAACAAATTCTGTTGTTGTTTTACTGTTTGCCACCTCATTAACAGAAGCTAACATAATGAGTAGGGACTACAAATCTCAAAGTCTGACTAACAATTTCTCATTCTTTTATTTAAGTTTTAATTTACTGGTCAATATAACTATTCTTTTCATTTGGAAAACATTACTATTACTGTATTGGATTCAGCAGTAGACAGTCTCTGTATCTAGAATTCCCGTCTGATACTCAAGAGAATTTGCTTTTTCCGCTGCTTGCTGGCATCAGAAATTGTGCTCGTGGGCAGCAGAGCTGTCTCTGGCCGTTGTCAGGAAAGCAGACGTTCTCCTGCAGATGGGTCTGCTGCCTTGCTGTTCATGCTTCCCAAACTTTAACTTTTCTTCTTAAAGCATCTCCTGCTGGGTGTCTCCCAGGGCTTCAGTAGTTTCTTACTTTCCTGTAATGATAGTGCTAGTGCTGGGCAGCGAGGCCGAGCAGACGAGGCTGCTTTGTTCAAGTATCCAGAATGCCTCTGGTGGGTTGCAGCTGCATTGTGGCTGGGCTGTGTGCGGACAAGTTTGCAATCCAGAACCATTTCTTATATCAGAGGGTGTACAATGGTTTGGTACAACAGTCTCCTTCTTGTGATAGTGGCTAATCGAATTTCTGTATCTTATGGACAGGAAAGTACAGGAGAAAAACATATTTCTGAAAGCTGTCCCTTGTTTGTATACGGTTGATGTCTCTGCTCCTGGACAGATGCTTAGAGTGTTTGATATCTGCTCAACAAGTCCAAAAGCTTGCCAGCGTAAAGATAACACCTGTAAATGTAGTGCTCTGCTGTCGTTTGTGAATATAAAGCATACGTGTTCTGCGTTCTGCCTTTATAAAGGTCAGTCTCACTCACTTCAGTTAAGTCTTGTTTGCACTGTAAATTACTTACATTGAATAATGCCTGTCAAATGCAACTGCAATATAAAAAGGGTTCTTGGGTATCTAACACTGGGATTGTGCTGTTTTTCCCCTGCCCCCGGGGGGTTCTTGAGTGTCCATTTGGCTCACCCTTGGTGGAGGCAGTCCTTAGGTGTGAACAGCTTTTCACTAGGATAATTGAAAGATGCTTTTTGCCAGGGGCCTGGGAGTCCAGGCAAACCACCTAGATTTATGGGAAAGAGAATCACCTATCAATTCAGAAATTAACTGTTTCTCAGAATTTACCCTGCGCTACAGTTTTTTTCTGTTGATGACAGATACTCAGTCTAAGTGCAGCCCTTCTTTCTGAAGAAATCCAAATTCCTCTCCACTTGTAACTCTGGAAGGTAATAATTGGTGGTGCTTCCAAAATATGTCTGTCCTGTTTAGGGATCTGCCTGGAAACAAATGTAGTATACATATTTTACAGCGAATAAGTTACTTGCTTAATTAAACATTTTTGTCAGTTTTAAAGCGGGTAATAAATGACAAAATATTTATCTACATGTTCTGCAGACAATTTGTGAGAACAGATTTTAGTGTCTGTGATTACTTTAGTTCTTGCTGTTTAGTATTCTCGTTGATTATTCGTTTCAGTCATTGTGTTCTTTTTACTGTGAGTGGAGGACTGAAAACTGTACAAAAATAGAACAACAGAAAGCACTCTTAATTACAGACTGGTACTTATGTTTGCATTTGAATGCCAAGCGATTAAGAACAATTTTCCTGGAATGTTGGCCAAAAATGCAAATCTTATTCATGGGAATAGTTAGGAATAGCAAAGAAAAGCACATGAGAAGGGTCTGAGAAGTGCGGTCTAACTAGAAATGTGTCTGCAGGCACTGTGTCTGCTCTGGTGCCAGTTCAGTCTGGCTTTTTGTGGGCTGACGGCTCTCCTGCGGTGGCCCTGGGAGCAGCTGGGGCAGGGTATTACTCAGGTTCCCCCACCCGCCCTTGTTACTCTGCTGCTTTGTGTGTGTGTGCATGGGTGAGCTTTTTAATCATATAACCTAACATATTCAAGTATAAAAACAGGTGTTATTTCTGTACTGAATAGTCTGCTTTCTGCTTGCTCTCACAAGTAGCATTGGGTGCTATTCCCTATCTACTGTATTATACCAACAGTTTCTGTCATCCCATTTCTGTTCCAATATGCATGCGTATAGACAGAGATCAAGTTTCTCCTTAGTAACTGAAACAGATTCATTTCTTTTAACTTTTCGCTATAAGATAACTCTTCCATACTTTAATTGTTCTTATGTCTCACTGCTCAAACATCTCTGATTTTTAGAACTGCAAACAGTATTCCAGTAGAAACTGCCAGTTTCGTAGTAGTATACCTTTCCTCTTCCTTTTAGACACACTGTTATTCAGGATGTGTGAAAATATATTCCTTTTCGTCTAAATAGTTCCAGCTTTTGTGGATTTAACATAAGATATTTTCAAATGTATGGGCCTAAATTTAAGCCTAGATTATGAAAATGTTGGCTATGAGTCAAACTTTCATACCAGCTTTGAACTCATTACCAGAGCACACCCTTTTGCATGCATTTGATCATGCAAGGCAAGTAAACAGCTGATTTTTACATACGAGTATTTTTTGTGTGTGGCTTGAAAATATACAGATGATTTGTGTCTGAAAGATTTTCCTTATTTTAATGTCCAATAAGACATGGTTTATTTCTTAAAAAAACAAACCAAACAAAGACCCTTAGCAATAGAACAGAAAAACTGAGAGAAATCAATGACAACTGTCATCAGCTATATTGCATACAATAATGAAGTATTTTTAGGCTAATCATTTATATGAAAAGAGCTTAGATGAATTTAGTTTTGGCTGTAAGTCACAATCCACTTCTACAGTTTTAAACAGCATTGAACACTGTATGGAAGATGTATTTAAACCACATCTTTTCCAGCATATAACAGATCACATGAATCAATCACCTATATGCTGGACAAGTTCAGAAGAGTATGGAGCAGTATTGCAGCTTTTAGGCAAGAAGAGAACATTAATGTTACGATCATTGGCCTCCTGCACAGTATGGGTGACATACTCTGACCCAGTAATAACTGTATTAAATACTTCCTGATGAATTTTGGAGTATCGGAGAGAAGGCATCCCATGTTAGAATCCTACATACCTCTAATGTCCCCTTGGTCAAGGGGATATTAGACCAAGGACAAATGCTCATGTAGGTAAATTTTTTTCAGATATATTTCAGATGCTGCTCACTTGAGTAGATTCATATCCATTCACCTGGAAAGGAAAATATAACTCAGTATGCCTAGATGTACTCAGAAAATATCCTGAGTAAGTTCTGTCTTTAACATTTAAAATATTTCACTGTCCCTTTCTCAGCAGGGGCTCAGTCATGCAAGGACTAAGCATTTCCAGGTCCCTGCAGGCATCAGTGACCATGAGATTGCACAGCCCTGCACAGTGTCAAGCCTCTATTACTCATCCAAATTCTGTACTTGGTTTTGTGCCTTTGTCAAACCAAAAATATTTTATGAAAGTTTTATGTATTTTATCCTTCTGAAATACATTAGAGTATCACTGGACTTCAAGATATTACTTGTCTATCCACTGTTTGGATTTCTTTCATCTGCACAATATCTTTCCCTGTCACCTATTATTTCTGTTCTCTGGTGTTGTACATTTGGCAAAGCTGCCTGGGAAAGGCAGTATCAGCACGGATAAGAACCAGTCATAGAGGCATCAGATTGCCTGCACCAGACGATACAGCTGGTGTTACGTGCCATGAAGAGCTCCTGTGTGCATTTCTGCTACTTTGATTTTTTTGTCTTTGCTGATCTAAGTTAAAGAGCACTTGTCCTCCCTGGTGCTCTGCAGCCAGCCGACTTCCTCCCCTAACTCCTTCACCTGGCAACGCAGCTCACTGGCAGCAGCACACCCGCTGCAGGAAAGATGACCGTCAGCCCCAGGTCACGGAGAGGCCCCAGCCACTCCTTGCAGCCTGAGGCTTGCAGAGCTGCATCCTCCATCGGAAGGTCTGTCTGGGTGGAAATTCTGACGCGGTAGGGACGGTGACTGCAGCAGCTGCTGGGGAGCGCACCTTGTGTGTCACAGCCACCCCGAGAACGTGCACGCTGCCCGGAGAGGAGATGAGGACCCCTTCTTCATGCCCTGCTGCGCAAGCTGCTGCGTCTGTCGGCTGCATCTGCTAGCAGCTGCTGCTGCTGGTGAGCGCCGCAGCATCTCCTGTCCCACCTCCACCCCAGATGGACACCCGCTTCTGCAGGGACCACGTCCTTCCCCTTACATTTCCGTAAGCGGTATGACCACGGTGGGTGTCTTTGCTGTTAGCACTAGCACTTTGGTCACCGCACAGCCTTCAAAGGCTTTAGGTCAGCTGGTAGAAAAGGAGGTGAAAATGTATCTCATGAGTTTTTTCTTGCTGTAGCATTTTAGAAGATACTTTTGCTGCTGCATGAGTGGTTATTTATGTTTTGCATAATAAAGGCATTTTATGCACTACTCAAGTAGTTCAGCCCTTTGATTTTTATGCCATATGGTTATTGCTGTTGCTTTTAAACAAATTCAGTGCAATCCTCTCATATAACTTATAATAAAACTGGAGTATCAACTTAACACGCAGGTTATTTTAAACAATAAAATTTTCCCCTTGGGCATCGTGTTCTCCTCTTGTGAATTTTTAAAAGGCAATCTTGTGTTACATTAAATGCTTTTGTGGAAATGATATTAGTAATTGGATTCATAATGGATGGCTGTTTAAAAACAATTGCTTACTTTAGATGAGGCAGGCTGAAAAGCAGGTGTTGATTTATCTAGGATAATTAAATTTCTCTGTTTAAAAGAACTAAATTCTGGGATGTGACTTGTAAGTATCTCCTTTCACTGGTCATTGCTATTTCCAAATTTTCAACCTCATTATCCTTCCTGCCTATATCCCCATGCTGAATATCATCCTCCTGATTCGCTAAAAATTGAGGTTATGCATTTGTTTAGCTTTGGAGCTTTTCCAATATTATTTTTAATAGCTACCTTCACATGTTTCTTGATATGCAGCTTTGCTGACACAGACTGTAGTGTGCGTAAATAGAGATGACTGAGGTTTAACCTTTAAGCATAGTAACAACTCTGCTGAGCACTGCTTTTTGCAATTATGCATTGTAGTAAGAGTCTAGGTCATGCTTTCTCAGGAACATCCCAGTCTTTAATTCTTGTTGTAAACACAAAAACCGAAAGCACAAGAGTTCTTGAGCTGCTCAGTTTCTCTGACTTTTCCAGCCAGGTCTGTTATCTGTGGAGGTTTTGCTGATGGGTTCTTGGCTTTGAAGAGCTTCTTCCACTGGTGAGTGCAATCTGGCTGCCATTGGAATAGACGCCTACTTCTTTCCCTTTAATTTCCCTTGAGAAGGTAAATAATCGTTCAGCTCAGAGAGGAATGTCTTCTTCTTATGCAAAAAAAACCCCAGACCAAAACAAACAACCTCCCCCTTCCCAAGAAAACAGAGTCTGAAAGGCAGCCTGTGAGCCAGCAATCTGAACAGCAGCAAGAAAGGGCTTGAGCTCTGGGTAATTGCTAGCTTGCTCTTGGCACGATTTTGGCTCATACCAGCTTGGACTGCCTCAGGCAATGCTTGGACATGGTTATAAGGGGGATGGCACAGAGCAGGAATCACTCCCAACAAGCAATACAGCAGAAGCTGTCCTGCGTTGGAAAGAAGGTGGGATAGTGTTTATCTGTGTGATTATAAACCCAGCTCTGACACTGCTCCTTGGGGCCAGAGAGTGTACCCCAGCTTAGACCTAGCTCGGGAGTTTGGTCAATGGTTCTTTAGCAGCATAAACCACAAAGGACTCTTCTGTTGGCCACTTATTCCTTTGGAAAAATGACTTAATTCTGTAGCATCCTTGTGACACAACAACTCTTCCAAAGTTGTTGACCAAGAGAAAACGTGGGCTGCTCATTTCATACAGCCAGCAAATCAGTGCTCCCAGAAGGGCCCCGTCCGCTTGCCTCTGGTGGGGAGTGGGGGACAGTCGTGCCTGGGGAGTTGTCCTGGGGAGGTGCTGAGGGACACTGCCAATGGGCGACTGGAGACGCAGCTACAGGAAATAAAAGAATTTGGAATTCTTCCTGGATTAAGTGTGTAGGTTGCTAACAAATCAATAATAATGGGTCATAAAATCAAAGGCTAAATTACCTACCTCCATTGAGCAAGTAGGAGGGATACAGGACCACCAAGGAGACCGTATGTGCTCCAAATCTTACCTCTGAGATCTGTTTTTAAGATGAATGGTGCTTATACTGTGGATTTGCCATTTGTTACACTATTGTAGACTGTCTTAAATTGCAGGTTATTTGAAAAGTGGATGTTTCTAAGTTATGAATAGTCTAATTTGATTATTAAAGTTTTTTTTTTAGTTTTGCCCTAATTAAAAGTATTCTTAAAACCACTTTAAGTAGTATAATCAATTTCATTATAGAGATCTCATCAGCATGTAATATCTTAAATCAAAAGCTTCCAGTATTGAATTACAGGGGATTATGGCAAATTAATAAACTATGAAAATTAGAGATGCCCTGGGTGGTTGTTAATCTTACTCACAGAAGTATTTTTAAAGACTTAAGTAAACTAGTCAGGGTAGGCAATCTGGAAGATTCTGTGCACTTCCAATATAGCAGATGATATAATATCTGCTCTGGACATTAAAGTGGAATGATAGAAGATACTTTTCTCTTGCACCTCTCTAGTTAAAAGGCGTATTGGTAAGCTACCAGCTGGAGTTATTAGGTTTTCATTTCAAGAATGATGTTTGGCTTGAGGAGTGTTCTAAGAAGATTTTGATATACTGCACAAGACAAATGACTTGTTTGCTACTAAAGAATAACATAACTGAATGGCTGGATTGAGAATTTTAGAACATTTAACTGAGTCTTTGAAGAATACAAGCAAAAAGAGAAATGAAAACTGCACTTTTCCATTATATTCTCTCCAGTGTGAACTAGTCCATGAATAATTGAAACATAAAGTAATATAGAATAATTATATGTAGATTATTTCAAAATAAAATATAAATAAGCCATACAAAAATACGTATCTGCAGAAAAGGCTCAGTTTTTGTTTGGTATCCCAAACAGTGCTTATATGCAGAAACTGGTCAGCTTCAATTATCCACTCACATGCCTAATAAATGTGAAACTTTGGATAGTTGATGAGGTAGTTGCTAATACACTATACTCAAATGGCTGTTCCAGAATTGCATTATATAAATGTCAGCTGTGAAAGTGCTAAAATAATGAATATGCTCCTAATATATGCCATTAGTAGAAGTACTTTATAGAAATTTTACAGTGTATCGCAAAATTATAAAGGAGAAATAGCAGACTACAGCTACCTGTAAACATTGAAGATAATCAGACTCATTGCTATGATAACCTGTTAGTTACAAAACGCAGTCGCTCTGCACAGATTGCAAATAAGTTCAGTTTGCTCTTGATAACGAAATAGCCACTCTGGTAAGGTTTTAGTGCGTGACGGTGTGCAGGATGCATTCTTGTGAAAGGCAGGAGGTTCAGCCAGAGAAACGGGGCAAGCGGAGAGGGTTCTCAGCTTCAGACACCGGTGCTCAGGACGCACTGGTGGTCTGAGGGAGGTGATGACTTTTTCTGGCCTCTGCTGCAAGGCAGCGTAACCGGTGTCGTCGGGGATCTTCACGTAGATTATGGTACCCAAGCTACAACTATCCCCTGCTTAAAAAAAAATCATCCTTCAGTTCTTGCAGATGAGGATTCAAGAGTGCAGGATACCCAGTTAATAGGAAAATACCAAGGTCTTTCATAGGAAGCAAATTCTTCAAGAAATATTCACATGGGTGTTTAGTAAAATTAAATCTGAGAATACATTACATGCAAAAAGAGTTGAATGAGATATTTTTAAAGCTCTGTAATCATTCACAGAATTGGATTTGGTTTGTGGGATAGAGAGAGGTTTGTTCAAAAAACTGGAATCAAAACTGAGTCCCACGTCAGTTAGCTGTGGCTGAGGGACCTCAGCTAGTGATACTTCACCACAGTTGGGTGGGGAATACTCTGGCAGTATGCAGAAAAGAAGTTTTTTCCTCTGTAAACTGTTTTACAGCATCAGGAAGTTAAAGGGAAGACACTCTTCTGTGGTGATCACCGGTTAGTCTGTAGCACAGTCACTAAAAACATGACATTTATTTTAATTGTTGCTGTAAGAAATTTCATCAACCTGCTAACAATGTAAATGCCGCTCTTTGCATTTTAATGGGGAAAATGATCTTGGCTTGCAGTGAAGCCTAACAGGACAGCAGTCTAGCAGCTGGCCCGGAGAGGAGCAGACATGAGGAGGAACAAGCTCCTGTTGTCTCACTCTGTGCGAGGGGGTTGCACCTTCCCGGGTGCTGTCGAGAGTCTCCGCAGCAGCGGTGGGGAGCTCTGACTTTGGGATCAGCCGCGCTATGCCCACATCGGCCTCTTTTCCTCCCAAAGGGAGGATACAGCAAGTGCCAGCAGACACTGCAAGGGTATGTGTAAAAGCAAATGACACCAAATGTTGGTGTTTGCATTTCTGTATAACACCTGGCATTAGAAAAAGGCTGGCAATGGGCCCACAGTTCAGCGCAACAGAAAAACAGACTTCCAGCCGCTGCTGGGCTGGTGCCGTACTCCTCCCTGGGCACCTCTCCCGCTCTGCTGGGGCTGCGGCACTTCTCCGTCGTGTAGCACAGTTCATAGCGCAGCACCCTGCCACGAGGTTCAGTGCAGAAGCTGGAGCCCCTGTTCCCGTACATGGAGTTTTCTGAGATGAAAGACAGGATAGGTGAGAGCTCTACATATTCTCTAGGTTTTGCAGAACAAGCCAAGCTGCAACAAGCCGTCGGCTTTTTAATCGCGTGGCTGCCTTGCGCTGTTCTCCTCCTCCCGTGTCCGCGGTTCGCTAGCAGGGGTGTCAAAATGGAAACTGTCAGTACCTGGGTGCAGCTGTTTGCTTCACACTTGCAGCAAGTTCCTGCTCCTCCGACTCCAGGTGAAAGGACACACGTACCGCGTTGCCTTCACAGTCCTGCAGCGAGTCTCGCCTGCCGTGCGGGGAAGGAGGACTGGAATGAAAACCTCGGAGACAAGGGGGGGGGGTCGATCTCCAGGGGAAAGGACAGCTGATGTACTGGAAGGAGTGATGGGAGAAAAACTAGAAACTTGTGAAGGCTGGGAGCTAAAGGAGAGGAGAAATCAAGGACAGTAGAGTATGGTGAAACAGCAAGGTGAAACAGCGAGGATGATGAATGATAAATGGAGAGCAAATGCAGGGCAGCAATTATTTTAAAATCTTAATCTCCTAAACTCTTCAGCTGCATGATCCTACCCATTCTGACACCATAGGGCATCCTCATATCGGACTTACTTTCGGAATGGCACACCTTGGATCCAGGCTCTTTTCGTTCATCTGAAGTTAACTCGGGGGGGATTGTGTATAGGGAGGCCAGCCGGGGATTCAGCTATCCCATTTATCTTGCATGTTTACTCACTGTTTTTTGGCAGGGCAGAGAGATAGTGAAATAAAGCTGTAGAGTGACTAAGTCATCAGAAGCTAAAATTTTCTGCAAATGAACCTCACCATACACGCACCCAGCACCCACCCACCAAGTAGTGTGAAAAGGTGCATGTCAATTTGCTTTCAATTTCCAAAAAGACCTAATAGGCAAATTCCAGCACATCATATTGCTCCCAAAGGAGGCAGTATTGTGACTTTAAAATTAAATTGCAAATTATGGTTTGCATCTGGGAAAACTAACAATCCAATCAATTTGTTTTACTGCTGACATTAAGTACAGCACTGATCTCCGAGCTGCATGTGGGGTGCATTGCTGTGGTAAGTGCAACAATTCTTATCCTTCTTCCCACATGGGAGGTTTTTATACACTGAATGGTTGTGTATCTACCATATGTTGTTTGCTGTGGTTATGGAAACAAATCAACAAAGAATAAGCAGCTTCATGCCAAGACACTGTACGACCAGTTACCTCCACACCGCAAGCTCTGCATCCAAATGGGCACATCCGCTCCGTTTGCTAGGTGTGAGGACACTGTGAAGACCGGGAGGCAGACGACGCATCAGCATCCTCATCTGCTAGAACCACGGTGGTACCCTGCCAGCTCAGCTGTCCTGCACAGTGACCAACTGCTCTAATTACAGAAGCAACTGGTTCAGTCAGGGAGACAGCGACATGCTGAAAATCAGTATGAGACTTAGTGGAATGAAGTAGCTGGGAAATGGGAGGAGCAGTCCTTCCTACAAAATTCAATCTAATCATTCCTAATAAGAAATTATTATTGTTAGATGCTGATAAAACAGCAACCCTTCAAGCACCATGCTGCCCGAAGAAGCCCCTTTTTATGTGACACCTGGAAAGACCCCAGAGTAGAACTGGTGACCGAGTGAACAAGGCCCAGGGCCCGGGCCTGGGTCCGAGGGCTGTGGAGGTGTTTTTGGGTTGGGACCCAGGGGTTTGCACACATGTGACCTCCTGTGCTGGTGAGTGGGAGAGGAGGAGCAGGGCTGCGGTGGTGGTCACGGCTACACAGGTGCTGGGGGTGTCTGTGTGGGTGCCAGTAATGCCGCTGCTCCGTCTGCACGTGTATCTTTGGCATTTGCACTTAGCTTTGCTACTGGCTGGATGTAGGGACAGGGGACTGCAGCAAACCAGCTGAGGGGAAAAGCCCTTGGGGATTCACAGCAAGGGGATTCGGTTTCCTTTAATGTCCTGGAGGACTGTGGTGGCTGATTGCGTGTGGTCTCTGCGCTCAGTCTACCTGTGGCTGGCTGTGTCTTCTGTAGGAGGCCAGTGGCTGAGAAACCCTACTTTGATGTGACATCTGTGAAGGCACCTGGAACATGGAAGTCTCTGTCACCCCTTTTATTACCAGGCACTGATACCAGATTAACAAATATAAGGTACTTCTAAGAGGCCAGTGGAAAGACAAGTTGTGGCATGCAGCTCCCGGGCTATGGAGCATCCAGGGCTGACACTAAATACCACTAAATGGGCTTCTGGAGCTCTAGCACTTTATGAAGTGGAGAGTAGAAATGCACCAATGAAAACAAACTATAACGTCTCTCACCAGGGTTTACATGTTGAAGAGTTGCAGCAGAGACTCACAGAAACAAGACATTTTGGAGTCATCACATTGGCGTGAAGCCTGTGCTTGCAGGTATACAGAACAAAAGCAGACCAAGGAGACACTTTGTGCAAGAAGCACTTTTCCAAGGGTCCACACAGTCATTTGAACTCAGGACAAAGGCTGGGGACTGTTGTGGAGAAAGGCACCAGCAGTCATTAATGGTACATGTGTGCACATGTACCCCGACCCTTACGTTTGTCCTAGTACATGTACTAGGTACTAGGTACGTTTGTCCTAGCTTGATAATTATCTGAGAGAATTGAGAAAAGATCTTACAAAAAGATCCCTCTCCTTGTATCCATGTCACTACATACACATACAGCAAAGGCTGCAGTGTTAAACAGTAAAAGCCTGAAATCGGATTTCCTCACCGGGTGCTTCTTCAGGTTAAAAACAGGGGTGCTGTGAATCCTGTAAGCACTCTGAAAGAAAGGGAGTGCAACATACGGTACAATAAAAGGTTAAATAGGTCAAAGCCAGGAGGACGACGGCTGGTTCGCCTTGTTCTGGCAGTGGGAAAGGGGCAGCTGCAGGGCAGGGGATGCCGATCCCCACGCGTCCCCAGCCCGGGGGCACGCAAGCCTGCGGGGAGGGGGACGCTGCCCACCGGGGTCTTGGTGGGGCTCCTGAAGAGGTGGGAGCAGACGCGCCACGGCCGCAGGGAGAGGCCCGGGAGGGCGGCAGGGAGCTTCCCACACCCGGAGATGCTGCAGGGAGGTCTGATAATCTGCAACGGTGCAGAGGAGAGCGGTGGGTCCTGCCGCTGCGGGTACTGCAGTTCTGGCAGCAATGAATGCCAGGATGTTGCAGCCGCCTGCCTGCGGGGCAGGGCTGGGCAACGGGGTGCGGTTTTTGCAGCATCTGGGAAAGATGCTCAAATTACCACACAGAGTAGAGGAAAAATTTTCTGGTGCCTTCTGAAGCCTGGAACATGGCCAGCCTGCCCCTGCCCCTGCCCTGCCCCTGCCCCTGCCCCTGCCCCTGCCTCTGCCCCTGCCCCTGCCCCTGCCCTGCTCCTGCCCCTGCCCCTGCCCCTGCCCTGCCCCTGCCCCTGGCCCTGCCCTGCCCCTGCCCTGCCCCTGCCCTGCCCCTGCTCCTGCCCCTGCCCTGCTCCTGCCGCTGAAAGAGTTTTTGCCTGCACTTACATCATCTTCCTGATGCCCACTGAAGTCATGTTTTTTTAATTGTCTCTTAGATGAAATTTTCAGCAAGTTTGTGTTACCTTCTTCAAGGCACCAAAGAAAAAATAGTTCACTTAGTGAAAAATGTTCTTACCAGCTATCACCACGTTGTGTTTTCAAACTATGCTCATACCTTTGAAAAGTGTTACTTTTATCTTTTTTTGTCCAAACCAGCATAGCAGCTAGGATTAGTGGCGGAGCTAGTTAAAAAATACTTTGAAAACTTGTTATTTAAGATGTATTTCTTAAAAAAGTCAATAAGTAATCTCTTCCATTTTTTCACCCACCTGAGAGAGCTGGAAAAATAATTTACAAATGCATTTGCTCATTTGTTCTGTGGTTTTATCAATGTTTCAAATGTAATATTTGATAAATAACTTCCTTTTGTCCACCTGCAGCATGCTGTCATGTCTGAGAATAATCGTACTGAGAGAGAATAAGGTTTAAGACTTAATTAGAAACACTCGCTGTTAGTTAGGAAAACAGATTATTTAGGAAAGGGAGCCAAGAGCAAGCGTGAGTGAGAAGCAGTGCGGGGTGTTCAGGGCACCTCCGGAAAGGCCAGGCCCTGCTCTGGGAGCGGTGATGACTCGCGCGCCCGTCTCGGTCTCGCGCTGGCAGCTAAGACGTGTCGGAAGCTTGTGAGGCTCCTGTCCGTGAAACTGAAGGGAGATATATATATATATATATATATATATATATGTAACAAATAAATGTTCACGGAAGCCTTCAGATCTTTGAATCTTTGAAAATCTGTTGACTTTTCAAGCTGGGGCGCGGGGTCCCCGTCCTCGGCCTGGGCAGGCGGCGGGGTCTGGCAGAGCCCTGAGCCGCCGGGCTGGCACCGTCCCGCCCAAGGTGCCCGCGATCAGCAGCTTGGGGCCGCGTTAGTCCTTTCGGCACCTGCACGTTTAATAGCGCCATGATTTAACAGTAACTGTCAGTCCTGCGTCTTCGCCAGACCCAGCAGAGGGCACCGCAGCATCAACAACACCTGCAGGATCTCCGGTAGAGTCGACAATATTTTGGGGAGAATTAAGAAAATAAATATTAAATATGACCAGGGTATTTGCTAAAGAGAGTTTTTGTTTTTTCAGTCACGTTCTGTTTTCACTACTGTTTCTGGTCTAAAACAGTAGGTGTACCAAAAGTTATAGGCTTTGTTAGATTTCCTGTTTTAAAACTCCTGCTTATCTTTATGTCAGAGTCTGAAATAGGGCTAATGTCTCGCATTCGTGCTTGTCTTTGCTCCGCTATGATGGCGGTTGTTTTGACAACGAAGGTTTTTCTGTGTACTTTTTTCAGTACAAGTGCATAGATAGGAGGCAACCTTTAGAACTTCAGACGTTCAGGACAGTTATTTAAAGTTATTTACCGTACTCATGGTAAATATCCCATTAGATGGAGGAAAGGAGAGAAAAGGTGTTTCCCAAAGTGTTTGTTTAATTGCTTATGTCTTCCTTGTTTTCCAATACCTGAATCAGTAATTAAAGGTTTGTGTTAATGGGCAATACATTAAATTAATCAGAATCACAGAATAGTTGGTGTTGGCAGGGACCTCTGGAGATCATCCGGTCCAACCCCCCTGCTCAAGCAGGGTCAGCTGGAGCAGGTGGCCCAGGACCATGTCCAGCCAGGTTTTGAATGTTTCCAATGATGGAGATGCCACAGCCTCTGGGCAACCTGTTTTCCAATGTTCAACCACTCTCACAGTGAAGTGTTTTCTTACGTTCAGACAGAATTTCCTGTGTTTCATTTTGTGCCCATTGCCTCTCTTCCTGTCACTGGGCACCACTGAGAAGAGTCTGGTTGTGTCTGCTTTACACCCTCCCATCGGATATCTATAAACCTTGGTATGATACACACACGCCCCCCTCAGAGCCTTCTGTTCTCCAGGCTGAGCAGCCCCAGCTGTGTCAGCCCCTTCTCACCTAAGAGATGCTCCAGACCCCTAATTATCTTCGTGGTCCTCCGCTGGACTCGCTCCTGTAGGTCCACGTGTTTCTTTTACTGGGGTGAAAGTCCACGAGTCAAATTTGTTTGCCCATGACAGGCCTCCATGTAAACTAAGGTATTCAATTTTCCCATTTATCGTAATTATTGTGACCAAGAAGGCCTCTCCCTGTGTTCCTGTATCCTGAGAGAGAATCTCTGACAATGTGCCAGTGACACCTGCAGTCTTTGTGCTCTTTGCTTTTGTCAGAACTGCATTACAGGAGGAGCCGCTGGATAGAGCCAGGATTTGAGAAGGGATGAGCATTGCAGTCCCATTTCTTGGAGAATCACTGCAACACATATATTCTCTGCCAATTAATTTCTTCATATCTTAATCTTATTTCACCATCTTACTTCACCACCCGACACCTGGCACCATAGTTATTGCCGATAAGTGTCAATAGTCCTGTCGAGTGAGCTTTGGATGTTTTACTTTCTCATCAGCATCACTGAGCACAGACTGCTGGTACAGAGTTCAACAGAAGAGAGTTTCCCGGATCAGAAGTGGGAAGACCTGAGGGCAGCCCCAGCACTGATAGCAGCCTGTATGTAACACTGATCACGCTTAAGTTGTTTTTGTGATTATGCTTTGTCCCTTGTCTAAAATTTAACACAAATAAAGACAGACTATGTCTCACTGTGGCATAGTCTTGTCTCAGGTATTATCCCAGAAGTACACAGAGAAAACTACATTTAAAAATCGCTAAGTCAGAAAACCAACTACTCCGAAGGTAAGCCTTGGCCGGAGTGAAGCTTTCACACACTTTGCCATAGCCAGCAGTTATCCAATATTTTGCCTTCTCTTGCTGCTTGATGTCTTAGGCCTTATTTATTGCACTCTATTCAAGCCAAACTCTTAAGAAAAATAATTTTCTTCATAGGTCTTCCTGGACTGATCACAATTATCATACTGTAAAGCCCCACAAGCGTTGGTATATTTTTGTGATGTGTCTGAAAGCTGAAGCAGGACTAGGTCGGCCTCACCTGGGAAAGACTGAGGAACAGAGAGACAGAGTTTGACATGTCAATTAATTCTAGCTATAAGAAGTTATTACGTGTTTCCTGGCATTATACAGTTTTCCTTTGTGTTGCTCTGAGCATTTAGCAGTTCTGCAAATTTGATTAAAGCCTTTGAATCTAGCACACAGGAATATTCATAGTACACTTGGAGAGCACCTGAGGGTTGCTGTGACTTACCTGTAGAAAAGGCTTATGGACTTCATTTCTCCTAGACAACCTTCAGCTGGGTCACATTAGCTTTTCTCATCTTACCTTGTGTATCTCTTACCTCTGTTCTGCACCAAAAAGCACATGGGTCCTAGAGGCAGGTGGCTGCCTATGCGCTGGTGAGCTGGGGAAGGGAAGACAAAAGGAAAAGAGCAGCGGACCACATACATGGATATGCTTCACAGTATGAGAGGGTATAAATTAATATTGAAATTGATCCTGGCATTTTGTCTCTGTGTTAATGCTTGATCTTGACATTTCCATAACATTCCTTTAATACTTCTTTTTCTTCTAATTCGGGTAATTTCACTGGTTTAAAGAAAAAAATCAGACAAGATTTTCCAGTGCAGGCACCCGGCAAGGACAGGTTAGCCAAGCAGTAAGTGTCTTTGGCCCTTGGACTAATCTGTAACCTTTCTGCAGGGATCCATTAAACTTAGAAGCTTTGGGGCTGACCAAGGTGATCATTCACTGCAGAAACACATTCCTGAAGAATAGGGCTTTGGAGACCTGTGTTCGACCACCTTCAAAGCCAACCGAAACAGCCTGCAAGCAGGTCATATTCTCCCTTTGCTAGACCCGAGGGAAGCAATAGGGAGACCCAAGGCCACTGGAAACACTGAGCTAAACAGTTCTTCCTTTAATAATTCCCTCCAGGGGGTTGCATGCCGCCTTCTTTCAGATGACCCTGAGCATCTCTGCACACAGCCTCAGGTATTGCTTGGAAGCCAGGCTGCAAGGACACAGCATGCTGCAACCTTCAGCGTCAATCCCGAGCAGAGGATGCTCTCCTCCAGCCTTCCACCCTCCACCCCGTGTCCCAGTATTCCTCTTCCATTCAAGCCAAGCTTTCATCTCATTTGTAAGTTGGGGGCTTAATTCTCTCTGCTACTTGACCCAGTGGCGGGGAGGGAGGCCCTAGGGGAACAGAGCCAAGGCTGCTATCACCTGGCTGCCACAGAGCATGGAAACAGAGGGAGGCTTCAGCTGGTGTACACTCGGTGTGGACAGGGAGCTGGCTCCCGTGAGCTAGCAAGACTCAAATGTCACGGTAATTACCATTATGGGCAGTTTTTTCTTAGACAGCCAGAAAGCCAATCCATGGCACAAAGCCTCCCTGACAAATTCCAAGTTTGTGCTTCAGAAACAGGGAGAAATTCTTAAAGAGAAAGCACAACAAAGTATAATGAAAAAGAGGTGAAATAATATATTTTTGTTTCCCTTCAGTGTGAGAAATAGCTAAACTGTTCTGCCTAAAGTTTTCCAAACAGTACAATACAGTAGCAAGCTTGAAGGAGAAAACTAGCATGATAAAATTTGAAGCAAACTATAAATGTTTGGCAACTGAAGGTGGTGTTTTATGAGAAGTACTAAGGAACCTTAAAATTCACAGCATTATTAGCTTTGCCTATAATTATACTGGTACCTTGACTACAGCCTTTTTTTCCTCATGATGAGATGAAGTAATTTGCCCAAATTTTCTTCCAGAGAAAACTGGCATAAATTATGTGACAAAATATTAACCTATTCATCAGAATTCAAATGTTTTGCTTCATCACCAGCTTTAAGGTACAGTCTGACGAAAGCTCCCCTGCAATCACAGCAGTACAATAGAGCACTGATTCTTCTTTTTCAATAGGCTGCTGATTAAAACAGGTGATGAAAATCACCTGCTCTAGCTGTGATCCGGCTGAAAAGGAGCCCAGCTTAACCTAACAGATTATTGGGATAAAGATGTTCAGGCAGCAGAGGGTTTATAGGAATTCATTGGCTATATTAGTTAGTGTAGGAAAGATTTTGTTGCTGTTCTGTAAGTATTCTAAGGGAGAGCGGCACATTGCAGCTACCTATGATGTGTCCTCGTTTGTGCAAACTTTGTTCAGGGAAGGGCTGTGAGACTGGTGCTTCATTCAAGTCCTGGGTCACCTATGGGGAAACGGCCTAGGAAAGGGCCCTAATGAGAATATTGGATAGTGTGGACTGCTCCAGCTGGCAGTGGCCTGGGAAACAGGCAGGCTGGCAGGAGTCTATGAATAGCAGGATTTGATCCCGAGAATCCAACTACTGAGTTTTAGGATGAATGGCATCGCTGAAGCTGGCTGAGAAGATCTAGCTCTCCTTTCAGTGGGATTGGCTTGTACCATAGAGTGAGCACCTGAAAATCTAGAGAAAGTCCCTCAAAGGGCAAAGAATTGCATGTGCTATGAGAGAGGACCAGGGCAACTTGGGGAAGCTCACTCTGTGAAGGATGGATGGAGAACATCTGCTTTCGGTGGTGCAAGATGAGTTAGTCTTAGCCAGCAAGGACAGGTTAGCAGTGAGTGTCCTTGGCCCTTGGACAGATCTGTGATCTTTCTGCAGGGATCCATTAAGCTTAGAAGCTTTGGGGCTGACCAAGGTGATCATTCACTGCAGAAACACGTTCGTGAAGAATAGGGCTTTGGAGACCTGCAGAACAAGGCGTTGTGGCGCTGATGTTCACGGTAAAAAACGTGATTTGGAAAAAACTTTAAAGCTTTAGGCTGTTAAAACACTCAAAGGGGATGTTACTGCAGTCCAACACCCCTTATTAGAAGTTTACAAACCCCGTCAGGGAGGGTCTGGGTATCTTTGGCCCTCTGTTGATGCAGGTAGGAGTAGATGGCATCTTATTATCTGTTCTAGCCAAAGTGAAAACTGCCATTACTATAAAGGAGAGGGGATTTTCTCTTTGCATTTTTGGAAACACTAAATTCATTAAAAAAAAAAAAATCTGCAGAATATAAGTTGTTAGAAAACTGGAAAGCTCAGCTGCAGAGTAGGATTGTGCAATACTGAGGCACAGATTTTAACTCTTTAACTCTAGTTCTCTTGGGAATGCCAGAATAACTGCTGGAGGCAAGCTGATGCTAGACTGGTGAACTTCAGGAACAGGTGAAGTCTTGCAGCCAAAGTACAGACTATTAATAGGCAGTGTGTCGTCGGTAACTGTTATCAGAGCTACGCAGAGAAAGGAAATAACCATTTTTGAAGGTTTTTGAGAACTCAGAATGTGGCTGTGTCTCAAAGCACAAAATCTGTAGATTTTTAAGCACACTTTTAAGAATGCCTTCATTGGCACATTTACAAAAATAAGAAGTAATAGAAAACATAGGCAATTATAAAAAAATATTAAAAAATCCTTGTGTGCCCTACTTCTACAGCTACCTGCTCCCAGGTCCCGGCCTGCCAGAGCCCTTCCAGGTCCTCGATCTTCCTTCCCTGAGCACCACGGAGCTCTCTAGACGGCTCAGGAGGAGCACCTCAGGGGAAAAGGTCTTCCCAGTCCGCCCTTCCCTCGCCATGGCCGGGGCTCTTTCCCCACGGGGAGCACCTTGGTGGTGGCACCTCCCTGGTTCCAGAAGGACAGAAGAGGACTCCCAGTGCTTCCTGGGACTAAGTACTTAGACCTCTCCGGTATTTTGTAATCCACAGAACACGGATTCTCCTCCCCGCCTCGCTTCTTCCTCAGGTTTTTCTCAGGCAAGCCCCCACTGAGGGTTTGGCAACACAAAATCCAGAGCCAAAGCACCCAGAAATGGCCAGAGGCTGCTCCTCCAGACGCTGGAAGATAAATCCCCATTGTGCCAGAAAACAACCCTCCACAGACAAACACACTCTGGAATCGCTTGCCCACCTCATGGTGTTCAAGGTTGGGTCAGGATTCACAGCCCTCTCTAGCTCCAGCTCCACATACATAGCTCAGACACACGGCAAGAACAGCAGGTCTGCAGGCACCACAACAGCCCTGCCGCAGCCAGGGGCTGGTCGAGAGGCCTCGGCCCCCAAGGAAGCTCCGCAGGGGCTTCTGTTCAACACGCAATGCTTTATTTTGGTCCGCTGGTTGCACCGGCTCCATGGTAACACAGCCACCTCTCTGGGCTGGCTGCCCTCTCCTCGCCCCTCTGGCCTTCCCACTCCTCACTTTCCTGGGGGCGGGGCACTCGCATGACCTCCCAGCTGGTGTGGACATTTCTCAGCTCGGACCAGTTGTCTCCCAGGACCTGAGCTGCTGCCTGCTGCACACTGGGATGCTGGTCTTCCTGCATCAGCTGGAGAGCTGGAACAACACAGGCAGATGCATCAGTGACTGTGAAAGCCCAGGACAGACTGGTCCTAACTTCCCTGGCTCTCTCAGCAGAGCATCACTTGGCACAGCTGCCAAGCCTTCCCTGGCCTCACTGCTGGCGGAGGGTGGCAAGGCTGCACTAGGAACAGCTGCCTTTGCACACTCTCACTGCAAGCCCTCGGCCTTCCGCACATATCCAGCAAGAGAAATTCTCCCCGGAGACCAACGGTCCCTCCAGTAGCAGTCTTCCATGCCCCACGAAGCAGGAAGGAGGCTTCTGCAGCCATTTTGCCAAACGTGTGCAAAGGTCTAATTTCTCAAGAGCTTGACAACTTTTCCCAAGTTTGCTTTCATGCAAAAGACATTCTTGGTTTAGCAGGAACTTGTCTGTCTGGGGATGCAAGGCCTCGGAGTCCATATTCACCTGGGATTAAGTCACAGCCCGGGCAAGGTTTGGGGCAGGACACCGGGCAGAAGGGGAAGCACAGGGGAGCAGAAGGTGTGGATGTCTCTGCCCAGGCAAGGAGAGAGTGCAGTGCAGGAGGGGCAAGTGTGACCTACCTGTACTTAGAGCACTCATATCCTGCTCTCCCAGCCACCGGGCATCTGCGTTTTCCAGGATCACACCTACTCACACAATGCAAATGCGTCAACAGCAATACACTTCCCATGGTGGCCCCACTTCCCAGGCTAGTCTCGGACTCGTCTTGCACATTGAGGATGGGCTTTGGGGAGCACAGGAATGTGCTAGATATGAAACCAGCAGGCTCCCGTCTACATTTAACTCCCTAGGAAGAGGCATGAAGTGGAGCTGAGAAAGCTGTGTGCCAGGGGCTAAGCCTCATCTGGAACACTACTTCCACTGTGCTTTTCCTACAGAGACTTCAGCCCCTTTACGGCCCTTCCCTAATTCCTCCTGCTGCCAGCCTCGTAAGGCACGTGGCTGTTCCCACCCCACTGCAGAGAAAGTGGAGCTGGCCCTTTGCTACCTCTTGGAGGCAGGAGCAGAAGAGAACTGCAGCTTTGTCTCTCACCGGTTAATTTGATGGCCGCAGTCTGCATCGCCCAACACGAGCTCCAGAAGTAGGTCCGGAAGGTGTCATAGACACTGTCCAGAAGCTCGGGGACGTTTCTGGCCTAGGGGAAAACAGAGACAAAGGAGCTCTTGGGCTGAAAAGGCCCTGCCATTGACCCTGGGCAAGCAGAGTGGGCAAACCGGGAGAGGAGGAAAAGAGCTGCTGGCTGCAAGGCACTGACAGCTCCCATCACTGCCATGCCAGATGCTGCTCTACCAGCTCTCTGAAGAGCACTCCATGCTCCAGGTCTCTGGGCCAGGGAAAGTCCCTGACACCACTCAGTCTTACCCTGGGCCACAGCTTACTTACCAGGTGACTGCAGACAGCTTCCTGGAGCTCTTCTGCACTCTTCTCCATGTTCAGGGTAACGTGAGTCTGCAGCTTCCGCAGGCCCAGCAGTGGAGTGCACAGCACAAAAGTGCTTCTGCAGGCCTGCAAAGGAGAGGGACTCCAGCTCAGCCCTCCCCAGGCACAGCCAGGTGCCTTTCAAGGGGACTCCTGGAGCTGAGCACTGCTCATGTGCTGCAAGGAGAGGCAATACAATTGCCAGCAAGGAGAGGGAAAGCTTGCAATAGCAAGGACATGTAGAGAGAACGTGCAGCTATGTAGAGAGCGGCAGGAAGGGCAGACCTGCTCTGCTCTTGCCCTGCATCGCTCTCCCTCGGAAGAGAGAAGTGAAACGTGGCTCTTACATTGTAAACTGCAGGGTCAGGGTCCCGAAGGTGGAGCAGAATTCTGACCCAGGTAGTTTTGGCTTCTTGGCACAGGAAAGATTTCCATCTCCTCTTGGCAAAGGAGGCCAGGATTCCATATAAGGTGAAGGCTGCAGAACGAAGCACTGCCTCATCCTGCAACCAAGAAACCCCAACCATCAGGTTGCTAACTAGGGCTCCAAAACAAACATCTCTTGACCACACAAACGCTTGCAGCTGAGCCCAACATCCTGAGCAACAGGTCGTCTCCATTTGTCCGAGGCCCACAGATCAGGAGAAACCATTTCTCTGAAGGACATCCCTCGGGAAACAAGAGAGGCTGGCAGGGTGCCGCTTCCTTCCTTGTCCCTTGCTCCGCTCCTCGCAGCCTTGCCCACTCAGCTCCTGGGCACTTGGGCTAGTGGCCTCTGAGGTCCTCAGTGACTTTACGGGCAGCTGACACCGAGACAAAAGCCGAGCAGCTCTCGGCCTCTCAAGGAGTCCCACAAAGGGACTCCCTCCCTTAGTGGCCAGACTTTCTTCACCACTCTCCAAGGCCAAGCCCAAGATGACTCCCTCTGCGTGCCCCTGGGTAGCACTATGTCTCCTGCTTTCTCTGCAGCCTTCTCCATGAATGACCCTTCTTCCCTGAACACACACAGGCCTCATGCGTGTTTGCCCCCATCAGAGCTTTCACATGGATGACCTTACCAAGACTGCTGCCACAAGCGTTACCTACTGCTCTTCACTTACAGCATCAAAGAAAGTCTTGGTGTACAGGGCAATGTCCCGGAGGGTCATGCCAAGGCCCTTCTCTTTCAACTCCGCCACCACTTTGGCCAGCGCTGACAAGCTCTCCCCTGCGATCTGTGAAGAGCTGACGTCCTTGATGGCTCTCAGTAACACCTCCACAACGGCTGCCTTATGCTCTCGCAGCTGTCAAAGCAGAAGACATACAAGAGCTTCTCACTAGCCAGACCTCGCACATCTCTTCTTCACCATTTCTCCCAAGAACAGAATTTCATGGAGACCATTGCAGAGCACACCTTAGCCCAAGCCTACATGCTCAGCCTCACAATACACCTTGGAGGCCAGAGGCATGGGCTAGAATGGCACACGGTCTCAAGGAACACCAGCGTTTCCCTTTTTGCTGCTCTGCCCAGTTGCTTGAAGCCCTGTGCAGCTCTTCACTAGGACCTTTTGTGTTCAGGGATGCCTTTAGTCAGCAGCAATCTCATTCTCACCTTCTCAGGTGCTCCGCTGGCCAGATTTCCCAGGCCTCTCACTGCCATCTGGCAGACAGTGCTGCTGGTGTCCTGGCATTTGTCCACCAAGGCAGAGAGGACAGGCTGAAGCAGCTTCCTTTCCTGAAGCATTGGGTGCTTCATCAGCTACAAAAGAGCAACATGACCATCAGCACTGATACAGCGATCCTGACCACTCACCATGTGTGAATAACAACATTCATGGATTCCAGCACGGACAGGACGCACTCTGCTAGGGCCATCCTGAAGAAAGACACGTCCCAGGCAGCAGTTTCCAAAGGCAACTGCCCTCAGCCCTCCCTTTCCCACCTTCTGTCTTACCTCAGCAAAGAAGGACGTTGCCGTGGTCCTCAGGTTTGCGGCTGGCGACTCCAGCCAGGGGAAGACAGCATTTACAACAGCCAGTGTGATTACGCCAGCTTGGAGCAGAACACTGCACACACACAGCACAATAAGACAATGAGGCAACAGCCCACGGACTTCCAAAAGGCAAGTGCTGTGGTGCACATGGTCTTCCTCAGCAGCTCAGGACAGCCTCCCCAGGCAGACATGCCAGAGAGCTCCCCATTTAGCCCCTTGCTGGCTTCGAGTCAGCCCCCGAGAGGGAAAGAAGACCTCCCAAAGGCTCTCACCTAGTCAGCAGACACATGGCCTCGTGGTGAGTCTGGGGATTTTCCAGAAAAGCCCAGGTTCTCTGCTTCCTGAGAATCCCTGTCCATTTTTCATCAATGCACTTGCAGAGCACCATATCGAGTGCTTTGATGGAAAGCCTGATTGAAAAAACACTTGGAATCAGAGTGCTTGAAACTGTGCCATGATCACAACTAAAGAAGCTCAGCCACTTTCGGAGGTGCTCCTTATCGTGTCCTAAGCCCCACGGAATGACATGCCAAGTACCCCCTGCAAGCACACTCCATAACCCAGAAGTGGGCCAAGCTAACAGGAGAGCAGCATAGCCATCCACTTGGATGCCCCCCAGCTCGCTGAAAACCTAGGGAAAAGCAGAAGCCTTGATTTCCTTGATGCTAGAACCTGAGGCTTCTTCTAATCGTCATCTGGAGGGAGCTACCTGCAGACCATAGTCAGCATCTCTTTGCCCTCACCCTTGAGGAGCATGAACATTTTCAGAATACCATTCTGTGCAAAAGATGCACCCTGAGCCGCCCCCCGGATGGGGAAATGGACAGTGATGGGCAAGAATCACCATTCAGTAGTTGCATCCTTGAACAGACCAGTACGAGTGGAATAGGAGGCCCAGCCCAGCTTGAGAGGGACACTCAGTCATGCAAGAGCAAGAAATACTTTGCTCTCTACCATTTGCATGAGCAAAGCCTCTCAGGGGTCACCAAAAAGCTGGCATCCCCAGCTGCATTTCAATGGAGGTAAGAACCACCATACTAGTCTCTCTCAGCATCGAGGAAACAGGGCAGACCAAAGAGCTCCCTCCATGCCAAGAACAAACATGAGCTGGAGATGTAAGCCAAAGCCAGCCCCCTCCATCTCTGCCCCTTTTGCTCATCACCTGCAAGGATGGCTGTCTTCTCCACACGCCACAGGGACCAGCTTCTCCTCCACTCTTCCTGGAGACGAAGGCATCTCCTTTCCAAGGGTGTCGCTGACCTGCTTCAGGAGCATTGGAAGTAACCACGGAAGCAAGAAGGGCACTGTCTCCTGGGTCTGCACGGCCGACACCAGCTCAGAGATGGCACAGGTCACCTAAGAAGAAATGCCATCACAGACAACCGGTTGGAAAGAAGAGCTTTCCCCACCACTTGCCCTGCCTGCCTGCCTGCCTGCCTGCAATTCCCTGTCTGGATTTCTGACTTCTGCCACAACTTTGAAGACCGGGAACAACAAGCTCTTGCAGCTTCTCACAATGATAAAGATGAGGCTGACCTAGCAAAGCACCCTGGGAGGCTTCTCCACGTGGATTTGCAAATGCCTGTGCAACAAGACGATGCCCTACCCCTTGCTTTCACTCAACAGGATTCTCGGCCAAAGAGGGGACAGAAATGTGCCTGTCAGTTTACATACCGTGAGAGGTTCCAGAGCAGCCTCCTTGTCCTTCACTGCATCCTCAGGGCAGTTCCTGCTGCTGCTGGTAGTTTCTGCACTCTCGAGTCTCTCTAGTAGCAACTGGAGCACTTGGAGCGCAAAGCAGCTTCTCCCAAGGGTCCTCCACAATGCCGCTGTGTCACTGGAAGTTGAACACAAGTGCACACTGGATCCCTTGTGTTCTCTGACCTGCAACCCCTCAAAGACAGCTGAAATGCTCCCCCTGCGCAGCATGGAGCTTTAGCAGCTCAGGTTCGTCGCAAATCCATAAGCGCACTATCTTGCAACAGTCTCCCTTTTCAGGGAGAAGAGCAGCCTGCTTCTTCATGGACTCTCTTCCAGCGCAGTCAGGCTGCGGCATCTCTGTGTTCCTGCGATGCAAGGCAGGGAGGAGTGGCACCTACCTGTCCATGGGCAGCTGTCTCTGCAGGAGGCTGTTGATCACTGCCTCTGGGTGATAGGAGGCCAGCAGAGATACGGCATCAAAGAGACTCTCTTTCAGGGCGCCCTGCTGGCAAGCTGGCAGACGGTCATAAAGGATGGTCAGGACTTCTGGCACCTGGATGGAAC
The DNA here is from genome assembly GCF_036370855.1 of Dromaius novaehollandiae. NCBI lineage: Eukaryota > Metazoa > Chordata > Aves > Casuariiformes > Dromaiidae > Dromaius > Dromaius novaehollandiae. Next base: position 933,010 of record NW_026991421.1, on the reverse strand, counting down.
AAGGCAAGCACAGGTCCAGGATGCAAGCTGAGCCCTCCTGACTGGAAGGTGTAGCGCAGCAGCCCAATGTCAATGTCCAAACGCCCAAGAGAAACCAAGGGTGTTTCACCTCTGGGAGGAGTTCTCTCCCACGTTGCTCCAGAAAGATCATCATCCACTGTCTTGCTGCATTTGCACAAGTGGGGCTGATGGACAGCATGCTGCCCGAGACAGCCTTCATAAAGTCTCTCGCCTGCTCCAAGGGCAAGTAGTGGCATGCAACCTGGAGAGGAATAAGAACCAGGAGAAACAGCATCACAAGTCTGCTTCCACTCTTACCAAGAAAGGACAAGAAACCTTGAGCAGCTCCTCAGTTCGGCTGCTAGCTAACTGTGAAGGCTGGCAGTGCTTTGTAGTCCATGTGGTGCATACCACTGCTTCTTCGGAGTTATGTAGCTCACAGATTTGGAAGGCTCTGCCGTTAGGTCATTTGCCTGCATACACAGCTTATACTCTTAAAATAGCTCCAACAGAACACTGAAGGCAGAGGCTGTATGGAGGAGTTCGTGAAGATGTTGAGCGTGCTGATTTCACTACAGCGTGAGTCACTTGAGACATAGGGCTTGCCTAACAAGACTTGCCAGGAAATGCACGTTAAAACAAAGAGAAAGCCCTCAGGCTGAGCAGCTTCCCGCTTCATGTACACACACACGCACGCACGCACGCACGCACGCACGCACAGAGATGCACAGAAACGCTGTGGACTCTGTTGTTTTCCCCAGGGGGAATGCAAGACACCATTATGCTTCAAAGCCCTCTTACTACTTGCTAACAATAGAGGCCCCGCTGCCAGAGGCCACCCTGAAAATGGAGAGAAAGCTTGGAAGTAAAGAAGAGACAAGTGAGTGCAGCCTAGCCACCAGGTAGCCACAGCCCTGTCAGTTACCTTGGCAATTTGGGAGGATGTCTTCAGCAGAGACTCCACATCTGTGGCACTTAGTTCCTCACAGAAGTGACTCATCTCATCATTCTTCAGGTGCATAACCTCGGCTGAAAGAAACACAAGGGGGAAAGCATAGGCACATGTTCTGGAACTGAGCCTCCAGTCTAGAGACGTTCATCAGGGAATAGCCAACTGGCGGCAGGGCAGTGCACAAGGGAAGGGCAGGAAGCTGGCAGAGCCTGCTGCCTAGTACGCGTCTCTTCTGGCAAGGAAACCCCGTCCCTGCATGATGCCTCTGCTGCTGGACAGGGCAGAGAGGGAAGAGCCACCTGAAAGGAGGGCAACGGCTGTTCTTCTCACCTCGTGTAGAGAGAAGGCAGCTGATACACTGGACTGCCCACTGGCGGGATGTGACCAGGCAGTCACAGCTGAGAGGCCCCAGCACTGCAATCAGGTAGCCAAAGTGTGCAAAAGTGTTTTCTCCCTGGTAAAAATCAAAAGAAGAAGAAAGTTCCCAGGCTACATGAGTGGCCCTTCCACCTTCTCCTTCTGGTGCTGACTCCTAACCCTCCTGGATCAACAGAAGTCCAGCCTTAGCCTCCTGGGAGTTTATCAAGCCTGAGACTGCTCCAAGCACATCTCCCTGCCAGGGAAGCAGACGGGACTGAGGAGGAATGCCGTGTTTGTGGCAGATGGGCACTGAGGCAAGGGCAGAACTGCAGAGGCGGCCTTGAAGGGCCTCCTGGCTCACCAAGTCTGCCCTCACGTTTCCTCCCCTAGAGACTCCAGCTGCACCCACCGGGCTTCCAAGGGGTTCTGGCAAGAGGGAGGCAATACTCACAGCAGCCACAAATCTCTCCGCATAAGCCTTCATCAGCTGAGTGCAGACCTGAAGGGCCCTCTCTCTTTCCCACTCTTTCTCAGAATGTAGCCAGGTCTCTAGGAGCTGTTGGAAGACCACAGCTAGATCACACTAGGCATCTTTTACGCATGCAGGCACGCAGGCACGCACACACACACACACGGAGTCCTTTCCAATCTCCAAGCTTCCCCAAGGAACAGCACTAAGGGCACAGTGGCCTCCATGGGAATTCATCACCACTGTGAGGTAGCCTACCACTGAGGACTTACTATATTATTGCATCTACTTGCAAATAGTGTTCACTCATCAGCAAAGACTGGGAGTGCCCTTGCATCTGTCTGCCAGGGCCATCTTGCTCCCATTACACAACGGCTCACTTTGCAACATGCCCTGACAACAAACAGCACAACTCCTACAGCCACCGCGGTACCTAGTTCTCTTCACTCCAAGCAGGAATTGCACGTGTTGCACCCTGTTCAAAAAAATCCCCTTTTCTCTAAGGATCCCCCTCAAGCAGGGAGGTCCTCCACCCTTGGCCGGCCTCCTGACAAGAGAGGAGAGTTTCCCTTTCTCCTCTTTACTACTCACATGGAAGGTTTCCTGGAGCCAGGAGGAGGTCAGGTCTTCTTCAAGAGTTGTCATGAGCTGACCAAGAGCTCCCAGGGATTGTCTATAGAGAGACTAAAAGCAGGAGAGAAGGGCTGACAGGTGAACTCCCCTGGGGCCTCAAAACGCAGCCAGAGAGGCTGCCAGAATTCAGGGCAGCACTGAACCCCGAGGGCAGCAGCAGGGGCTTGGCAGCTACCTGCCCATGCTGAGCATCCTTTGCTGCCTCCCCTTCCTCTTGGCTCTGCTCAAGGGGAGGCAGGGCAATTAGGCTTTGCGAGCACTGGCGAAGCAGATGGCAGTTTTCCTCCCAGGTCAGAGACGGCTTGATCTTGCTGGCAGAAAACAAGAGAGAGACAATTCAGACAGCAGACTTAACAGCATTAGCCAGTGGCAGCTAGAGTCCATCTAAGCTGGAGCCCCAAATCCCAACACTGTGCTTCCTTGACAAGGAGCACTTCCACCTGCTTCCATGGATTCTTGCCTCACTCACAGGCCACAAGAGAACATCAGACTCCCAGGCTACAGAGAGCGGGCAGCTCCCTTCCCTCAGCCACACAGCCAGCCTGCCCGCCAGAAGCCTTTCCCCCACACCACTAACTCTCTTCCCCACACTCCTCCGGTCTACAGCCCCAAGCCGTCTCGCTCCAAACCTAGACTCCAGTCCCTCTGCCACATTCATGCCTTCCAGGAGCATACAAAGTGCTGATCACCGCCTCATCCCACACCACAAATAGCTCCTGACCCCATGGCTGGGTCAACCGTGAAGCTTCGTCAGCTGCTCTGCAGTACGCAGGAGAATACCCAGCACCCAGGAGGAAATGCCCTACCTCAAATGCTCAAGTGCAAGCATTGCCTTGCAATGCACAGGCGAAGCCGGGCAACCCACGGGCTCCTGCTCCATGAAGTCCTGTAGTTCACAGAGAGACAAATACAGAGGGTTGAGCAGGGAGGGAAGAAGAAGGCCCTCCCTCAGCAAGACAATTGGCCTCTTCTTCCACTCTTGTGACTAACACATACGGCCTTCATGCAGACTGCTCCCACACCTCTGCCCTAAGAGCACTTCCCAACTCCAGAGAGGACGGAGCCATTGCTCTTCCCAGGCACTGCCCACAGGGCGGCAGCACACAGGGGTCCTGCCATGCTGGGGACTGGGCTTGGAAGTTCCCAGCTTTGCCCAGAGTCTTTCACAACCAACAGAGAACATTGCACCTCTGAGGAAACATGTGCATCTCACTGCACAAACACCAGCTCTTTGGCAGGACAGCCTCCCTCGTGCCGTGTCACTCACCAGCAGAATCGCAAGCAGCACCCTTTTGGAAGAGAAATTAAAGCTCTTCACGTTGCTGACGCCTTGAATGGCACAGCTGACTTCGGCGACACTCTGGATCAGGGCCAGCTTGAGCTCTACGTCCTGAGGACCACGAGAGAAAAGCAAGATGACACACATGAGGAGCTGCTCAAAGGACCAAAGGGCAAAAGGCTAACACGAGCGCCAAAGGATAATTAACCCAGGGCCAAAGCTATCCCCAAAGTGCCATGCAGGGAAGAAATGGCATCCTCCACAAGCCTCAGCGACCTCAGCTCTGGCTCTATTTCAGAGGGAGGAGATGTCCCCTCAGGTCCTAGGACTAAGTGGCCTCACCAGCTTCTTACCCAGAAGAGACCCTCCGGACTCTAGCCTGAAAGAGCGGGGAAGCAAATCTCTTTGGGCTTAGAATCTCTAGCATCTCAGACAAGCCGCCCAGAACACAAAGAACCGCAATGACAGAGGGATATGAAAAGGGGGAGAGTGACAGGTGGGAAAGCGGAGGTTCAAGACTCTCGCTGAGAGGGGATCTTTCCAGGCAGATACTCCGTCTCAGCAGGCTCCGGTTCAGAGGAGGGCCGGAGCTGGCTCTGAACTGATAGCTTGAACAAAGAGCGTTCTGAGCACCCACCTGCGAGCTGCTCCTGTACCGACACAGGATGTTTTCCACGATGACCGTCTCGACTCGGGAACAAAGCAGCTCTTTGGGAGCGTGCAGAGCTATCCGGCTGTAGGCTAGCATGACAGCAGCACACATCTTTGCTCTTTTCGCCTTTTCATTCTCCTGCACAGTTGGAACAGCCGTCAGGAATCAGTCCAACCTCTTTGTTTTACCGCAGACTTTCCAGTTGCTTCTTATTGAGAAACTGCCTCCAAACCTGTACGAGCTTGCCATTTCCACCCACACTTCCCAAAGCCTTTCCTCAAGGAATCCCTCAAAGCCTCTCTTAACTTGCTGGGGAAGAGAGCTGCTCTCCCTCACACTAGCTGGAGCTCTTAGGCAACGGAGGGCTGAAGTGCAGAACCTCCCCCATGGACAGCCCTGGAGTCCCATCACTGCCCGGTGACCCTTCCTCTTTCCCAGTTGCCAGCTGAGCTGAAATCATGCTCAGCACTCTTCCTGTGGCCATTTGCTCTTCTTGCCACCACTGGGCCCACAGCTTTCACCCATGCCTGCGTAAACATGCTCCCTCCGGAAGGTGAGTGAAGGGCCAGGACTCCGGGGAGAGGCTTCAGGCAGCTCTTACACAAGCAAACACAGCCAAGACACCAAGGAAAACCTACTTCCCTTACCTCCCGGAAGGTGAGGACCCCCGAAAGTCTACTTTTCTGCCCAGCAGCATCAAACTCTTGGACAACAGTCAAGGCAAGGTCAAGGTGGCTCTCAGCAGAGCATGCTAGCACAGAGATTGGGCCCTGCAACACAGTGAAGAGGGAGTCGGTTTCCGTCCCACACACTCGTCCCTTGCCAGCTCCAGTGGCCAAGCAGGATATTGCCTGAGGGACTCAGCAACCAAAAGCCCCAAATCAAGCCCCACCAGAAAGTAGAGTCCGGCAAGGAGACTCAGGCTTCCCGGAGGAACCCTGGAGAAAGCAGCACGAGGAAGAGAACGCCCACCTCTCTCTCAGAAGCTTCCAGAGAACTGATTCCTTCCAAATAGCTCTGCATCTGCTCCTGAACGTAGCTGATGTCCTGAGAAGCTGCCAGTGCTGTCCCCACAGCCTTGTACAGGAAACCCTGAAAGAGAAGAGGCCAGCACCCCGACACTGCTGCAGAAGTGGAGCACTCAGGTACCACTCCATCTCGAGGGCCAAGAGACAGCCCCACATGCAAGACTGTGCAAACAGCCCATTCTTTAGCCCACTCCAGTGACCGGCTCTATGCAGAGAATTTACAGGAGAAGAAGAAGAAGAAGAAGAAAACCGTTTTGGAGGGCAGGCAGTGGGAAGCAGTGAAAAGAGCCTGTGTTGAGAAGACCATGTCTCGGCTCATACGCCAGTCAGAGAAGCGTCCTGGGGCTCTGCCACCACACCTCCCAGAGACGAGCAGTAGAGGCAAAGTCCTAGCAGAGGACCAACCTTCTCCTTGGAAAGGTTCGGATACTTGGCCATCTGCTGAGTTAACTCAACGTTCAGGTGCACGATCCAGGTCTGGTTCTCTATTGTCTCTAGGGATGTTCTCAGGAACTATGGAGAAAACACAAAGTGAAGCAAAGGCTGCCTCAGGTTTTGTCAAGGCCTTCTGCACCTTCCAACCTAACAAGAAGTTCTCTGGGGATAGCTAGCACTACAGATAAGCCATCTTCCCTTTAAGCTGCCCCAGGCTCTTCTTGCAACATGGCAGCTGAGGTTCCCCTGGGTCTCAGGAAACTCTAGACAAAGAGGCAGCAGTGCTTTTTGGACAACAGGCCCAAGTTTAGGGAGAGCACAGGGATGCCCAAAACCTTACCACCAAGACCAGCCATCCGCGCCCCCCCCCCCCACCACCACCACCACACACCCTCATTTGTTTCCTGATTGCTACGAGCCAAAGATGGGGTTGGAACTTGAGGGAAACCTCAGAAGATGGGGTGGGTGGTCTCACGCCTTGCCTGACACCCTCAGGATGTCCCTTTCCTGGTTATCTTCTCTCATTCCTCATGACCCAGTCAAGCGGGTCACAAAGTCAAAAGGGTATTTACACCAAAGAATCAGAAACAAGCCTGTAGCTTCCCCGACATGCTTTCCTACGGAAGTCTGCATTTGCAGTCCCGTTCAAGTCATTGCAATGCCAATGAACAGCAAAATGCGTTTGGTTCGGCCGTTGTCTAGTTAGTAGCATTCCTCATTGCCTACTGTCCCGTCCTCCCCACAGACTTGTTTTGCTCTCTCTTGTCTTCCCTCTCTCCTTCAGACAGCACAAAAGAACGCTGTACCTTCAGCAGGAGGCCCTCCCATTCTGCACAGTCCAGGGAGCTCTCATCTTTTCCTGGAAAGCAAGAAGGCACAGCAGCAGGTCATCTCATTTCAGTGAGCCCAAGAGAAGCATCCCAGTGTCTCCTTTGTAACCCAAAACCCCAGCTACCAGCTAGCAGAACACACCGAGTATGTCACAGCTAAAAGACACCTGTGCCACCCTCTTTGTGAGGCCAAAGGCATAGAGCATGTCGGACTCCCATTTCTTCCAAGGCCACTGAATCACATCTGGGAAATACTGGCCCCTTGTCATGCCCACTGCTTCCAAGCAGCTGCCACAACCATCCAGAACACAGCGCACACTACATGGAACACATGTTTTCCAGCAAAATTATGGCCTTTTAGCCTATGCTATGAAGCTACTGAGAGAGGCACTTCAGGAACGTGTCATTTCACTTGACCAAGTGCCAGAGCAGCTGCACTCAGGTGGCCAGATGAACTTTCCAGGGGGCTCTGCAACCAGTCTGCAGCTCCTATTTCCTCCCAGGAGAAGGAGAAAAAAAATAAGAAAAGAAAAGGAAGCAGAAGGGCCTTTCAAGACCATCTTGGGTTTCCTGTGAGAAAGAGCTGCTGCTGCTGCCAAGCTGGGCTCCCCTGGTGACTCTGAACTTGCAAAGAGAGGGCAGTGTCACCAAACCTCCAGAAGGGGCAAGGCGATCCCTCCCAAATGCTATCCAGGCAAGGATGGGGGGATGCTGCCAGAGCCGGCCCTTCTGATGCAACGTGTGAGGCTAAATCCCACCCAGGCCTCGGCGGGTCTCGGGGCACTGCTTCTCTCAGCTGTCTGTCCCAGCTGCCTGGAACTGGAAGGGATGCAAAACAAGATGGCTTGGAGACTCTCCAGGCCCTGTTCCTCTTGCTCACACAGGGCACCTGCCTTCTCCTGCCTCCCCTTGTGTGCTCTCCAACTCTATCCCCTCCCGGCAGACCCCTTACCTTCAAGGTACTGCAGCAGGGACGGGATCTGCACCCTCCAAGGAATCCCCACCGCTCGGTGAATTGTCCTGTGAAGGGCCTGCAGCAACTGCAGGGCAGCAACTCCGTAGCCACCTCCTTCATAAGGGAACCGGGCAAGCAACTAGAAGAGGGAAGGAGAGAGAAGTGGAGCTCCAGGCCTGCCAGAGGAACAGCAGTTGGTCCCAGAAAGAAGGAGGGGTCTGCTCCTGCCATGGCAGCCAGCACCCAGCAGAGCTGCTTCTCCTTTTGCACTGCCTCCCTGCGGAAGGCAGCCTCCCTGCTGCTCCAGAGAGGCACAGGAGGAATCCCCAGGCAGTCCAGGAAAGGAAAGATGTGCTCCAGCAGACTGGCTCCTCCTTGGAGGCTGCAAGCACCTGCCATGCCAACAGCCTCCCCGCCCCGACCTCTCCCCCTTCCCCTTGGTCAGAAAAACTCTGCTTCCCGCAGTCCCTGCCTACTCACCAGGAGCCGTGCCAGCAGAGCCTGGGGAGTTGGCAATTTGGCTGGAAGGAGAAAAAAAGCTCTGTTTCAGCAGGCCAAGTCCCCTCCTCACATTCCCCTGTTCATCTCGGGGACGCCCTCCACCACAGGACCGAAGGAGGCTGAGGTTCTGCGGATAATTTGCCCTCCCACAGCTCTTCCCACCCAAGGGCTCCCACAAGTTTAATGTCCTGAAAGGAAGGTAACTGCGCAGCACTGCCATGCACAAGTCCTCCGTTTCACAGGGAGAAAGCTGGGAAAGGAAGAGCAAGGCCTCTCCTCTGGGGCACAGAGGAAATACAGGGCAGGCCTCCAAGCGCCCTCGCAGAAGGCCAGGGCTGCGCTCCTCACTCTCCCTCGCCTCCCCGTTGGGTCTGCCGGGGACAGACAGACACACAGACTCAGCCCCTGTCCCTGACAGAGCAGGACAGAATATCTGGGGAGGGTTTCTGCTCTCTACCTCGTTCTCGGTGGCCCAGGTAGTCGGGTTCCTCCTTCCCCCCTTCTGCTCTCTCCTGTCCCTCCATCAGCGCCCTGAGGCAGTGGGAGAGTGGGACCAGAGTGCCGGTGTACTGAGCTGGCACCACAAACTGGAGGAGCCGGGGCCACAGGAGCTGCAGAGGACAATACAGCAAAGCAGGGCATCATTATTCCCATCCCTCCAAGTCCTCTCCTCGGACACGACATTCTGGTAGCCGCAGGCTCTGCAGAGCTTGTCAGTGGAGAGGGGGAGGGCTAGAAGGAAGGATCCTCAAGGCAACGAGTAGCACCAGGCGGGGGGATGACTTACTCTTGCCATCCCGCTCACTGAGACGTCCAGGGAGTGAAGGACTTGCAAGCACAGAGCTTGAAGTGTGCTTTCTTCCCGCACTTTCCTCTCAGAGAGGTTCCTTGTCTCCTGCAAGACAGAAGTTTGCAAACGCTGCCATCAGTTCCTGTTTCTTCACCAGGAGGCTAGAGGCTTCAGGAGGAGACTTGGCTTTTGCTTTGGGAGCACAGGTCCCCTGAGGAAGGACAAGAGTGGGAAGCCTTGGAGGGTGTTGTGGGGGGGATGGGGAGGGCCAGGGGGTTGGAGGCAGGTCCCAGGCTGCAGGGAAAATGACACAGAATGGCACCCGAGAGAGCCACTGCCTGTTTGGGAGTGCAACCCAGTCACCTAAATTGTGCATTAAGCCCAGGAGGTGCTCCAAGGCGTGAGCTCTCTTTCAATGACACCAAAGGAAATGCAAGGAACTGTGTTCTTCAGAGGGGTTACGCTCCTTTCCTGCCCTGGGAATACAGCAGGACTGGCCCCCAGGTGGAGGAGGAGGAGGAGGAGGAGGAGGAGGAGGAGGAGGAGGAGGAGGAGGAGGAGAGAGTGGGAGTGCACCAGGGGCGCAAGAACTGCCGTTCGGGGGCCTCCACATCCTCAGGGAAGTCCAACGGAGCGGTCAACATGCACAGGGCACAGAACACAGTCCAAAATGCCAAGTTCCCCCCTTACCAGTCTGCTGGTGGCCCGGCTGAACTCCTGGAAAACATAGGCCACCATCCCCCACGCCGAACAGTTCTCCACACCAGAGCTGAACAGCTCCTTGATGAAAGACAGGACCGCAGCCTTCACCTGCCAGGGAGGTGATGGCAAAGGAGGGTAATGATTAGTCCCTCTCTGGAAGCTCAAGGAAAGCTGCCTGTCCCTGACCTATGCATGAAGGCCCTACTTTGGGTCTTTGGTGAGGTGACAAGCAGACAGTCCCCAAGGCCCCTCCTGGCAGCAGCTCTGCTGCTAACATGACAGAGCCGGGAACCTCGGCTAGGTCCAAACCAGCAGCCTCCTGTTGTTTCCTTGCCAGGCTCCACACAGAGGGAAAGGCTTTTTTCTGCCACCATCCCTCCCCCAACCACCTCACCTTCCTCCGGGGGTCTCCAAACACAGACTCCACTGCCCTCACAACCAGGCGCCTTTTCTCTCTTATTCTCAGGGCTGAAAGAAATACAGGTACATTGCCCCAGAGTCCCCTCCCAAAAGCAACAGGGTCAAAGTGTCCCTATCCCACACAACGAGACAGAAAGCACAGGGCAAAAGTCTGGCTTCAGGAGAAGCAGCAGAAGCCCCGAGCAGCTCCACTTCTACCACTCTTTTGCAGGCCTGCCTCACACAGAGAGCTCGAGAAATGGGGTCTGCCCTGGAATTCGCTGCTGTTTGCGCTTGGAGCGTTCCTGAGCTTCAAATGTCATTCCTGGGGTAGCGTGGTTTATAACTACCCAGACAGATTCTTCAGCTGCTTCAATGCAGTTCAGCAGAACACAATTCCCCTGGGCAGCATAAGCTTTGTGAGCACGCACGCACCTCTGTGCATCACCACTGGAGTGACCTTTCTCAGGTGAAACATGGAAAGGAGCTTGGGCCACATTCAGCGTGCATGCAGTCAAATGCACACCACTGCTCACCCTTTCTTCCGGGTGTTACTTACGGTCACAGCGAACCAAAGATCTGAGCAGATACAGGGACGTTGTTCTACGAGCCTCGCTCTTCCTCCCCAGTTGTGAGAACAGAAACTTCATGGTGACCTTAGGGAAACTTCGGGCTGGAGGGAAGAAATCATCTTCTAGGTTAACGACCAACCTCTTCACCCATTGCAGAGGTTTGCAGGAGAGAGACAGAGAAACCACAGCCAAACTCTGCCTTCTTCCCCTTACCTAGAAGCAGCATGCAGTAGGAGAGCTCTGTTTTATGGTCAAGGCTGTGCTGCTTGGTCCCATCTGAAAGCTGTGGGAAGGAGGTACATGTTAGCAAGAGTCTTCAGAGGCACTGCAAAGAAGCTCTCCTCTCAGGTCCTGTCTCCCTGGGAACTGCCAGGGAGACAAAGATGCTGTTCAAGAACGACATTGCTTTCTGCTCCCAGAGCCGCCTTCTGCTCTCCATCACCCTTCTCTCTCTCTACAACTCGACGGAGAGCCCAGAGAGAGGTGTTTCTGCTCAGACGGACCAATTCTAGACCCAGGAGTCAGAGGCGAACACCTTCCTGAGTGTCTTGCCTACTCGCCTCCAACCCTCCAGAGGGAGCTTGAGCCCACAGCACAGGACCCACCGACACAACTAAGGCTCTGGCCCAGAGGCAACAGGCAGCCTCGGAGTTGCAGGCAGGGGGTCTGCAGCAGCAAAAGGCAATTGGGATGCAAGGGCTGGCTAGGATTCAAAGGCTGAGCTGGAGATCTCTGGGCTCCAGACTGCTCCAGCTCCCTGCCTGAGAGTGAAACTCCTTTGGGAACTCAGCTGCCCCTGCAGTCCCTACCAAGCAGGCAGCCTTCGGCCTGGAAAGGTCTGTGGGCACTTTGGTGGAGTGGGGCTCCTCGACAGCTGCACGCACCTGGCTGCAAGGGGTGAGAAAAGCCCGGGACAGGGAAGCTCTACGCCGCCACCCCATAGGTCTTTCTTGCCAGCCTGAGGCAGACGCGCTCAAGCCAAGGGGAAGTGCGAGGCATTCAGCCCCCCTTACCTGGCGGTGCACAACAGCGCAGATGGCAGACACTGCTCCTTTGGGAAGAGGGAGCTGGAACCTTGCCACAGCTTCCAAGAAATGATTGAGACTCTACAAGAGAAAGTGGAAACAAGAGGGTGGCTTGTGACCTGGAGCAGCTCCTTAACACAGGACTGCATGCTGCCACAGTTGGCACAGCAGAGCTCCCTCCTCTCTGTGCACCCTCACCCTGCCCTACAGAGCCATAGAGCGTCTTGCGCGATGTCTCACCTTGGTCACGTGAGAACTGTCTTGGACCTCTTTGTATTGGCCCAGGAGCCAGGACAGCTGGCTGCCCACATGCTCCTGGTACTCTTCTTTGTGCAGGAGGAGGCCCATCATAGCTGCCACAGCCCTGATGATGGCCTGCTTGAGCTGTATGCAGGGAAGGCAGAAGACATTGGTTTGCTCCAAGTGAAGCTCTGCTCTACTACGCCGCGTCCCCCACACACAATCTTCTCTCTTCACGACGACTGTGACTGCCCCTCTTCCTCTGCAGGGACTGTCTTCCTCGAGCAGAGAGGGACTGTATTTCCCCGCTTTTGTGCCCACAACCCTCCTGGCTCAGAGGCCACTGGCATCCGGCTGGTTCCCAGCAGGGATTCTCCCGGCCCCGCCTGGCCTCACTGGCTCCTTGCGGGTTGCAAAGCTGGAATCCAGGCACACTGTCTCTGAGCCCACAGCATTTCCATGCTCTTTAGCCACAGCAGGCTTCCAGCTCTAGACACTTTCTTGGGCAACCTGCTTCCTCCCAAAGCACGTCTCCTGACACTCCACCATCACCCAGAAAGACAGATGAGCTCCAGCATTACAGCTGCTGCTAAAGGGCCACAAAGGCAGCCGTTCTTACCTCCTGCTCTTCACAGGGCAGCCAGTTTTTGGTCACAAAGCAGTACAGTGGGAATGTTCCATCACACAACTGGGCTTCCTCCATCCGAGGGAAGGAGCATTTTGCCCAGTCTTGGAAGTAAAGAGTTACCGCTTTGGACCATGTTTCCAGAACTGCAGAAAAGAAGGGCAGAAAGGTCACTATGTCAAGCATGCAGCTGGGGGAATCTCTTGTATTATCATGCCGGCCTGACTCAAACTGCAGTGCCAGCCTCATGGGTGCTCAGCTCTGGAGCAGTTTTGGATTCTGGGGCAGGTGTGGAATGTTTTCAAATGTCTTCCTTGAAATGCTAAGCTGTTTCTCTCCTCCCTCTTCTCCTCCTTGTCCCCGCTAGCCCTTTTCCTCCTCCAAGGGTTGTTGCAGGAGGCTGAGTAGCAACATTCCCACAGCTCCATTCCTTTCCTGGCCACAGCAGTGTCCTGAGCTTCAGACACTGCTTTGACATTGTGCAGACTGTTTGGAGCTGTAAAGGGCATGAGCTCCCTAGAGGTTCAGAACCTGCGGTGAGAGCCTGGGAGAGAAGAGCCTTGGCTGTGGACCTGTGCTCACTAACTTGCCCTTCCCTCTGCATCCCCATGGAGCCCTGGAACTCGGCTGTGACACTCACCCCCACAGACAGCTTGCTTGATCCTGCTGCCATCTGCTTGAGTCAGCGTTACGTGCAGGGCATCCCAGGTCCTTTGCACAAAAGGGATGCAGCTCAGAGCTGCCGAGAAGGGATGGGGCAGAGGGAAAGAAAAGAAGCTGCCATCAGGGAGATTCTTGGGAGACTTTGGAGTCCAGCACTTCGCACCTCTGATGGGCCAGGGCTATGGGATGCCAGGCCACTTGGGACTCTCTGAGCAGGGCAAGGGGGATTCCAGAGCTGCCACAGAAAGTCCCTGGGCAGCTGGCGCGTGTGGGAGAGTGCCCTGCCAGGGCGCAAGCGTGCTAGTTGACCTTCCGCCAGAGGCCTGGGAGCTGGGAAGCACTTCAGGGTGGGCCTGGAAGCACAGCAGAGCAGGCCTCCACTGGGTTGGGTCTCCCTGCTGCCCCCTCCTTAGGGCACTCAGCTCCGGAGCTGAAGTCACAACTCCCAGCTGCTGCCAGGCAGCAAAAGACACAGCAGCCGCCACCTTGGAGGCCTCCACTTCCACAACACAATGCCTCCTCCCACTGCTCCAACAACCCAGCAGCAAAGCATGAAGCACGAGTTGCGGTACCATAGCTTGTGGCAAGTTTGCCGAGGGTAATAAAGAGGAATTCCCCAGGGATTTTCTCCACAGGCTTCAGGTGACACTGGAGCTCATCCATGACAAGCAGGAAGTGAGACTGGGCCAGGCACAGCAGGATGTCACTCGCTGCTCTTTGCAATTCCTCCGTTGCACCCTGCAAAAATAAACATGATGGAGAACAAGCAACACGGCAAGGGTTGAGGCAGCCAGACGTGGCCATAGCAGGAGCTGGGAACCATCCCTAGTTCTTAAGGCAAAGGGGAAATCTTGGGAGCCCTATAGCTTGCCAAAAAGCTGGGCTCTAGGCACGGTCCTCTGACTAGCTTCCAAGAGAACAAGCTTACCTGCAGCCCTCTCACGTCCCTTGAAGCCACTGCTATCAATTGCCTTAGAAGATTACTCTCCAAATTGTCACCATCTTCCTGCAGGACTCTCCCCAGTGTCCGGTAAGTTTCTACTCTATTACCCTGGGGACAAGTCAGAAAAGGGAGCATTTGAGCTTCTTTCTCCTTGATGTCCACAAAGTCTCAGAGCTCTAGGCACTTGGTGCACCCAGCCTACAAAATGGCATCTCGCAGACAGCTCCATTCCTAGGATCTAGTCATAGAAAGCAGGTGAGTGAAGAGCTTCACTGGAAGGTGTTCCACCCAACGGAGGATCCACCTATGGTAGGTGCTATGGTAGGATCTACTCGAGTTCGGAACTCAGCTGAGGTTTCTGTGATGCGGTGCTTGCCCGAGAGCACATTTTCTGTGCACCAAGAGCACCTGCCATGGCACCTGATGGGAGCCAGGCACGTTGGGAATCACAGCACTAGAATCCAGGCAGAATCCATGGACACTGCCAGCGCCTTACCTCATCCTCCTGCAGTCGGGTCAGCAGAGAGGCCACAGAGGCAGCCAAGGTGATGATGGCTGCAGGGAGGGACTCTGTCCTCCTGCCTCCATCCTCCCGCTCCTCCGGTCTCACCCGGGAAGATGCTTTAGAAAAGCAACCTGGAAGGAAACAATCCGAGGATGACATGCCCTCCGGTGCGAGCATCAGTTGGAGGGTCAAAGGGCTCCTCAGCCTTCGGAGAAATTCCTGCCCTCTCTACTGACACCAAGCGACCAGCTGGCTCAGAGCTGGTGGCTCTGTTGTGGCTGATTGGAGCCCCCAGAATCAGGCAGGCAGGCCCGACGGCTGGTGAGACAGCACTGAAGTTGTCTGCCACGGACTATGGAGCCACGCAGCAGAGAAATGGCTCTGCACTGCTTGCTTCCTTTCCCATTTTGCTGTGGGATTTTGTGGATGAGTTCCTCGGGTGAGAAGGTCACAGTAGGAGGACCAGAGGACAATCCCACATGTGAGGAGTCCTGCAGACTTGACCTACAGAACTGAGGAGTGGCCCTTACCCCGGAAGAACAGGAATCGCTTCATCTTGGAAGTAATTCCCAGCAGGCAGCAACGCTCTCTCCAACAACCTCCTCGCAGCTGGAAGAGCAAGCCACTACAGACCCCCCCTGCACAGACCGCAGGCCAGGGGAGCCAAGGCTACTGTGACACCAGTGCTCCCATGCACACCTCACAAAGGTGTCCTGACCATGAGGGCTTGTGCCTCGTGCGCTCACTCCCTCTGATGGAGAGCACCATATATTGGAACAGCCATGAGGGGGCTCCATCCATCCCCATGAAAGCCAAATGTCCCTGTGTCGCCAGTCACTCCTATTTGGGTCTCACTGCTAGAACGCTGGGGACTCTTGACTTGGTCTGAAGGTCGCCTCACCCCTCCTCTTCTGCTCAGTTAGCATGTTCCAGCCACCAGAGACGGAGTGGTCTCAAGTGGCTGGCCTGGCTCTTGTCTGTCTTTGCTTCCTGTCCTGACTTCCTCAGAACCACCTGCCATCACGTTGCCCCTGTGCATGCTTGGCTGGGTCATTCTCTCTGTCTCCTCCAACACATTTGCACTCTTTGTCCAACTAGAACAGAACCAGACAGACACTGGAGATAGAGACTGGCTAGTTAGTTCCCCTGCTGGCACAAATCCTCGAGTGTGGTCAGCACAAAGACCTTCTTGGCATGCCATGAACTGATGGGATTAGGTCAGAAGTTTCTCATTTATATTGACTTCACACTAGTGTTCCATTTCCAGAGCCAGCTAAGGAAACCTTTTTTTTTTTTTTTAAGCTGAACAGAGAATGGCATAACAGTCAGACGCTAGGCCACATCCTCCTCTTCTGCTTTTGTTCTTGCTGGTATTTTTGTGGCACCTTGGAGTCCTTCTGAAAGAGCAGAACCTGGTTGTGCTCTGGGCTGTGCAAATGACAAGCAAAGAGGTGGTCCCTAGTGCCCTAAGGCACTTCCAGTCTCCATGCATGCAGAGAGCCCACACGTGGATGAGCGCAACGTGTTCATCCAAGCACTTTGAAGAGGAAGGCTGGGGGAATGGACAACAGTGCCATCTCTCTTCCTGAAAGGAATCGCTTGAACAGCCAAGATCGAATTACTGGTCCAAACATCTGAGCGGGCCAGTGAGAGTAGCACGCTTCTGTCGGAGATGGGAGAGCCTGTGTCAGTCACGGAGGGTTTTGCTTTTTGCATGCAGTAGAATTGTTTTGACAGAAGAAAT
The DNA here is from genome assembly GCF_036370855.1 of Dromaius novaehollandiae. Classification (NCBI taxonomy): domain Eukaryota; kingdom Metazoa; phylum Chordata; class Aves; order Casuariiformes; family Dromaiidae; genus Dromaius; species Dromaius novaehollandiae. The sequence goes on along the minus strand of NW_026991421.1, from coordinate 916,708 downwards.
GTTGAGAGAAGCCAACAGATCCTTCTGTGCCTGCAGTGAGAGCACTCACGCAGAGACCCAGTGTCGGCGCCCTCTCCCAGGGATGGGGAAGAGGTCCCCAGCCCGTGCCCAGCGCAGCAGCCTGACAGACTGTCATCTCTCCAGCCATGAGGTGGTGCAGGGCTGCGCCCCGCATTTGCTCTCTACCAGTCCCTTCAGAAAACACTGTCCTTTCTCCTCTGGACAGCCCCCGTGCTGGACAGAAGGAAGCATGTGAAGGGAGACCCTCCCCTCTTCAGAGCTGACAAGTGGCAGAAGAAAGTTACCAGGGCAGAAGTGAGACACCCCCCGCCACACACACACATGGTTTGTGCTGGGGCTGAACACCAAAGCCTTTCCTCCAGCCTCCCCTTGCCCAAAGCTGTGGGCTATGGGACACACATCTTTTTCCAGGGAAGTGGCTGGCTGCCTTGGGATCCTGGAGTCTCCAGCTTTGGAGGTGAAAAACTCTTGGGATTACTTTGAGAAGGTGGTTAGCAAAGAGAACCTAAGAGCAATAAAGTGCATGGGATAAATCACGCCTGTTTAGTTTCTTGCTCAGCCCCTTCCTAGCCTCATCAGACCAGGCTGTTGGGGTGTCCCATCCCACAGGTGAACGCTGTAACACCAGGCTGCTCTATAAAACCTAAGGGATGCGCTGAAATTGGCTCTCTTTCCACCTGCTGTGGTTTCTACTGAATCCAGCAGGACTTGCTAGTTCAAAAACAGCCCTGGTGGTAATCCACTGTCTCACATTCTTTCTGGTGACTGGCATTTTCTTGGTGCACTACAGGATGGTGTAGAGAACCGGTACTAAGTGCGGTTTTGTCTCGACATTGCTGCCGCTGGGCCGCACCGGGCAATGCCGCGCCGGTGCCCCCGGGAGCCATCCGCGAGGTAAACAACCTCATGTGCCTGCACAGGGAGAAAAAAAAAGGCGCAAAAAGGGCAGAGAAAGGCTTCTAGGGGAACATCACGTCTGGCACGAACTGCATGTACACATTTGCGATCTGCGCAGGAGCAGGAGACACCCCCCCCCCCCCCCCAGAAGCCCCCAGCCCGTTTCTGGAAGGGTCCGAGAGGGCAGACTGCGCACGACAGCTAATCTGCATGGGAAGTGAGGAAGCACCGCCCAGAGGGGGGCAAGAACCTATAAAAACTGCAGACTGGCTGAATGGGGGGGGGGCTTGTTTGCGAGGAGTGGAGGTCTGGAACGGAGTCAGCGGAACATCATCAGACTCGGAGTGGCAGTAGCTAGTTTCTTTTCTCCTTTTCCAACTTTCTCTATCTTTTCCCCTTCGCTTTTCCCCACCTTTTCTCCCCACTTCGTTGAAAATAAAGTTAAAAGATTGTACGATATTTGACCGGTTTTAGCGTCTTAATCTCGTCCTTGGGATCGTAACGAAACCTTCCCAATATTGGATCGGGACATGTAATTGGTGTCACAGAGAGGATCCCTTGAGACGAGAGTATCGTACAACCTTATGGTGTGCTGAGCGACTGTGTGTGTGAACGAGACGTACGAACAAGTACGAAGCGAGTGCGGAGTTCCGATCCGCGGTTCTGCTCTCCCGCAAGGGAAGCAGCCAGAGACGAGCGAAGCGTAAGGAAGGAGTGAATGCTGAGATCTTTAGTATACTTGTTTACGGTTTGGCCTCCTGAGGGTGTATAGGGGAAACTTGGATTTTCAGGTGTGACCCCCTCAGGATGAAATCCCCATTGTAGGACGTTTTGTAGTAGGTTACGGTTTGGCCTTCTGGGAGCGTATAGGGGAAACTTGGACTCCTTTAAGGTTTGGCCCTCCCGGGACGAAATCCCTTTAGTAGGATATGGCCACCAAGAAGGCAGGCAATTTTTGTGAGGAAATCGAGAAATTGTATGATCTTTTGGAAGTACACCGTTCTCGCCCCTCGCCCTCAGGACGAGACTGGGCACAGGACCATTGGTTCCAATTGCAAAGTGTAGTGGACCGAATAGCGGTCTTGCAAAAAGAAGCTAAAGTTAAGAAAGGAAAAGGAAAAGCTACTGTTTGCTAGGAGCGTGCCTAGCAGCTGCGGTGGAGGACAGGCAGTGGGCACCTTGTCAGGCAGAGGCTGTGGTTGCCGCGCTGCAAGCAGCGGTAACGCCACTGCAAGAACAATTACGGGAAACCAAGTGGGTGCTGGAGGAGGAGAAGCACCAAGGTCTGATACTGAAAGAGGAGCTAAGAAACCAGCTCCTGAGGGAGGCAGACACCCTCACCGAAACTGAGGTGCTGCTCGAGGGAAAAGGGGTACGCCAAATTTACCCCCAAAGGGACATAAAAAGATTAAAGGAGGCCGTAGATGGCCCCCCCCCCATATGTGCCCACTAGTCAAAACGGAATATATATATATGAGGATGACAGCGACAACCGCCCCCAGGTTGTTACCAAAGAAATCCCTCTCACAGCTACCAAACTGGCCAAGCTGCGAAAAGATTTTGCTAGAACGGCTAGGGAATCCGAAACCAAATACGTGTGGAGGGTATCCCTGTCAGGAGCGGACAGAATCCTGCTATCGGAAAAGGAGGCAGAGGGATATTGGGGCTCAGGCGTGTTCCTGACGATGGGCGATCGCCAAGCCCCATGGTCCCTGACTCAGAGGGCCGCATATTGGGCGGGGGGGGCTGAACCCTTTGGAAAGGGGGGATCCCCTAGCTATAACAGGTTCCGTTGCTCAATTGCTGGAAAGTGCACAAAAGGCAGCTTGTCTACAAATGATGTAGGATCGGGAACTCAAGCCAAACCTGAGCTCTCCAATGTTATTGCTGGTAGATCCCGAGCGGAAGACACCCCTAATATGGGGACTTCCTGATTCCCTGAAAACTACTGGGATCCAATTGCAGGGGAGAATCCAAAATGTGCCCCGCAAGGAGAGAATCGCGGCTGCCCTGGAGGGGATGGTAACCCCTGAGCATCGGTGGCTGGGGAAAAAGGTGTGGACCTGGGGGGGGGAGGTAGCCCAGGAATTGATCAATTATGGGAGGAAATACGGGCCAGTCGGCCGGACTTACCAAAGGGTGGAAACTAGGGCCGTGTGGGCGGCAGAGCCAGCAAACAAGCCGCTGGCATTTTCTGGGAGGAGCCCAAATTTAGCCAGAAGAGAAAGATCCCTGACCCGGCAGGGACTATGGCCGTTGGGGCTGCAAAAAGGCGTGCCCCGAGACTTGATGGACAGGCTCCCGACCAAAAAACTAGAGCTGCTGGTACAGAGGTGGTCCGGACAGGGACCCCCGCCCAGACCAAAACCACCCCCGCGCCGGCCTTAAACATGGGGGAGGAGTTCGAGGGAGGACGAAAGGGAGGCGGGAAACTAGCTCCTCCGCCCCCTCAGGGTGTGGGGGGAGGCGGAGGGCGGATGTTTATAAGACAACTCACCTGCAGTAACAAAGGAGATTCATTAATCACCATAGCTGTGGGGCCGAAGAGAAGGCCTGTAACTTTTTTAATTGACACAGGGGCCCAAATTACAGCGCTAAAATGGAGTGAGGCGGAAGGGTGTGGCATCTCGGTCCTGTCCAAACACCTAATAGTTTTAAATGCTCTGGGGAAGACCCAGACTGTGCCCATGACCCCGGTAACATTGTGGTTACCAGGGGAAGAGAGTCCTGTGGACACCATGGCGGCTGTGGGGCCTTTTCAAATGAACCTCTTAGGCATAGACGTCCTGAAGGGGAAACAGTAGCGGGATACCCAGGGGAATTCGTGGTCTTTCGGTGTTCCTCAGGTTAGAAGACTAACCGGAGATTTCGGTGTGGCAGTGCGCTTGCTGCAAGCGGCGCCTCCCCTCCCCCCCTTCCCGGCTGACTAACGTAAAACCCTATAACGAGAGAGGATATTGCCCCAGTATTGGAGGACCTGAAAAAACAGGGAGTTGTGATCCTGGCACAGTCCCCCTTCAATTCCCCTGTATGGCCAGTTTGAAAACCAAATGGTAAGTGGAGACTAACCATAGACTATTGGCGATTAAATAACAATACAGGACCATTGACAGCCGCTATGCCAAATATCGCTGAATTAACAGTGACTATCCAGGAGCAGTCCCACCCTGTGATGGCAACAATCGATGTCAAAGACATGTTTTTTATGGTCCCTTTGCAGCCTGAGGACCAAGAGCATTTTGCCTTCATGTGGGAGGGACAGCAATACACGTTCACTCGACTACCTCAGGGGTGCAAGCACTCCCCTACACTAGCCCATCATGCGCTAGCACAAGAGCTTGAAACTGTCCCCATACAGGCGGGAGTCAAAATTTATAGATAGACTAATACATAGACAATGTGCTCGTGGGAGGGAGCCAGGTAGAGGATGTTGAGAAAAACGCAGCGCGACATTATTGCTCACCTAGAGCAGATAGGGCTGACAATTCTGCCCGAAAAGATCCAAACTCCCTCCAGTGAAGTAAAATTTCTGGGAATCTGGTGTGTGTGTGTGTGTGGGGGGGGATGACCTGCATTCCCCCGGATACCCTGTCCTCATTGGACTCAGTTAAAATGCTGGAGTCCAAAAAGGACCTGCAACACGCTCTAGGGCTGCTTGTATTTTGGAAGCACATTCCTGATTTTTCAATTATTGCCAGGCCTTTATATGACTTACTACGGAAAAGGGCTCACTGGGAGTGGACCTCGGTCCACAGCGAGGCGTTGCAACTGCTGGTTTTTGAGGCGAACGCCTACCAAGCTTTGGGGCCAATCCACCCCACCGACCCTATCCAGATCGAAAGGGGGTTTGCCCAGACCGGGCTTTCCATCTACCTGTGGCAGAAGGGGCCAGAGGGGCCTACACAGCCCATCGGGTTTTATTCACGCAGCTTCAGAGACGCTGAAAAGTGGTACACCACGTGGGAGAAGGGGCTGTTTGTAGTCAGCCTTGCTCTAAGGGAGGCTGAACGAACTATTCGAAAGCAACCCCTAGCTCTCCGAGGTCCGTTTAAGGTGACCAAAGCGGTCCTGGCAGGGACCCCGCCCCCTGACGGGGTGGCTCAGAGAGCCTCCATACGAAAATGGTGCGCACAAATAGAGCACTATTGTGAAATTTTTTCTGTAACAGAAGGAGCCACCAAAGTATTAAATATACAAGATGAAGCAGACTTGAATAAAGAAGCCCCCCAACTCCTCCCTGTAATTCAAGTAGCTCCTCCCTTTTCCGATCAGATCCTAAATGCATGGTTCACAGATGCTTCCTCAACGCAGGAAGGGAAAACCTGGAGATACTGGGCTGTGGTGCTCCAAGTGGGGACTAAGGAGCAGATCATTACAGAGGGAGAGGGCAGTGTGCAGGTGGGAGAGCTGGTTGCAGTGTGGAGCGTGTTCCAACGCGAAAGCCAGGCTACTTCCCCTGTACACATCTACACGGACTCATATATGGTGCTCAAAGGCTGCACGGAATGGCTTCCTTTTTGGAAGCAAAACTGCTGGGAGGTTAATAGAATAATAAATATACTTGGAAAGCAAAAGATGCTAGTGGGAAAACTCACTAGATTCACACAAAATGGATTATTCCCTCCTTCTGACCTGAGGAGCGAGTTTGTTCTTATTTCTGTTTTCAAGGGCGGTGATCTGACCAAGATGCACCTACTGCTCTCGACCATCCTGATTCAAGGATGCATCCACGAGGGCGACGAACGACCACTCCCTCTACCTTCCCCCAACCCATTTAATCCCTTCGAGAACAATGAATTCGTGTTGCTGGTGAAAGCAGTAAGCCAAGCTTTCAATTTAAGCCACTGCTGGGTTTGTGGAGGACCGCTAGGGTTATCAAGTTGGCTGTGGACATCCACATCCCTCACCCCAGACCAGATCGTAAGCAATTATAGCGAAACCGCGAACAACATGTGGGACGACAGTGGGACCTGGCCAATTCAATTTCCAGCCATGGGGCAATATTGTTTAAATTGTACCCAGGAGGGAGGGATCGAAGTGGGGGAAAGTAAATGTCGATGGACACTCACTCGTAAGCCGCTCGATAAAAATGGGAATCTCCACTCATGGATGTGGCTCGATGAAATGGGGCGCAGTCGGGGATTTGAGGGATACTGGTCAAACAAAAAATGAAACTTTAACTCTCCAAGGATCCAATTATCCCCCTTACAAGCAAACCTGCAAATGGGAAGGTACTTCTGGGGCTTGGTATTGTACCAGCCGAATAGGTGATGGGATGGTCACATTTGTCAGCCCTCTGGGCAACAGAGACACAACTTACTTTCAATTCCCAACAGGGATAGACGGGCTATTTGCTCAGAGCATCAGAGCTAAGAAGGGGCATTATTGGATCTGCGGACACACAGCATATAAATCTTTACCCGCGGGGTGGTCGGGAATTTGTTATATAGGGATTATCAGACCTTTGTTTTTCCCTTTTACCAGAAACAGGCGGACCTCAGTTAGGCATAAAGGTATATGATAACCTCGGAGACAGAAGTGTTGCCCGTAAGACACGATCCATTAAGGTAGATTTTTGGGTGGGACGCAAAAATGGGGGAATAACGAGTGGCCTCCTGAATGAGTAATTCAACATTACGGGCCTGCAACCTGGAACCCTAATGAACCAATATCAGGGGTGAGAGAACCAATTTATAACCTAAATCGAATAATCAGACTACAGGCGGCTCTAGAAATTATTACCAACAAAACCGCGGATGCAATAGATCTTTTAACTTGGCAGTCTCAACAGATGCACACAGCAATCCTTCAGCACCACATGGTTTTAGACTATCTGTTAGCTGAAGAGGGAGGGGTGTGTGGGAAATTAAATGTTTCCAACTGTTGTTTAGAAATAGATGATGTAGGCGAAGTAGATCTCCAGGTAACCAAAGATATCAGAAAAATAGCCCACATCCCCGTCCAAACCTGGAACGGTTGGAGTGGCTATTTGTGGTCCTGGTTACTGGGGGCACCTTGGGTGAAACAGTTAATATTGTATTTGTTATGTGTGGTTGCCGCTTTAATGTTCTTACCTTGTATAATTCCTTGCTTTGTTCAGTTAATCCGACATGTTGTGTCAAATATGCAATTCATTCCCACCACCTCAGCCAGTGGCATAAAGAAAATCTGTGCCTTTTCTGTGAAGGAGGAAATTGCATATTAACATCCACCGCGCATTTGCCATCTGTTTTATACCTGTTGTAACAATCACCTTCCTCGTTAACTCAGTTTTGCTGTGTGTTCTGTGAAGTTAAATGTTGTTAAAATTGTTAAAGAATGACCTTGCATTGAGCAACACCTCTGTTTAATCACTGTTAAGCACCTTTTTTTTTTTTTTTACCCAAACCCATGTCGTTCCTTTTACTTTTCCTGCGACTTGTCAAAAATTGTTCATAACTACTGTGCGCGCTTCTACCTTTTCTATACTTCCTTCTGATCTCTCTATCTCCTATCACCACCGTGGACGAAGGCTATGAAGACTTCAGGAAGGAGACGTACCAATCAATGTTTAAGTCACGGGGTGGTGTGGTGGACAGATGAGTGAACTATTGCCTTAAACATTTCTTGGTACATAAGGTGCAAGCAAACCATAACCCCGAACAAGCCATCTGTTCCCGGCGGGAACAGGACTGAGTTGCTGTGACACCCAAAATGGTCTCCCTGTGACCACCTGGGACACACCGAGCCTGCGCTGAACCAGACCACGATCGGGCAGAGACTTTGGGACCTGGCCTAGTTCAGTGAGAAAGGGCCCCAGAGCTGGTGCAGGCTGGAAAGATAAGGGAGTTACAAGCAGTCTGCATTCCTATGCTTCACACTCCAGGAGGGAGGATGCGAAGGCTTTGAAATAAGGCCTGCTTGGGCGCCAGGACCCTGGGAAACAAAGCCTCCTCTCACTGCTGAAACAATGTTAATTAAGGTGGGGGGGGGGGTCTGGATTATATCCTCTTTGTCAGGACCTTGGAAGATAACACCTACTGTCACTGCTGGGGCAGTGCTAATTGCTGGAACAACACCTCTTTGTGTTTGTGCCCTGAGAGACAAGGGTAGGACCCAAGGAATCAAAACACATCTGTCAGCAGAAACCGCAACAGTAAAGATAAGGGAGAAAAAAAACAGCCTGCCTAGGAACAACGATGAGACCCAATAGGACATTTATTTAAAATTATTTACCGTACTCATGGTAAATATCCCATTAGATGGAGGAAAGGAGAGAAAAGGTGTTTCCCAAAGTGTTTGTTTAATTGCTTATGTCTTCCTTGTTTTCCAATACCTGAATCAGTAATTAAAGGTTTGTGTTAATGGGCAATACATTAAATTAATCAGAATCACAGAATAGTTGGTGTTGGCAGGGACCTCTGGAGATCATCCGGTCCAACCCCCCTGCTCAAGCAGGGTCAGCTGGAGCAGGTGGCCCAGGACCATGTCCAGCCAGGTTTTGAATGTTTCCAATGATGGAGATGCCACAGCCTCTGGGCAACCTGTTTTCCAATGTTCAACCACTCTCACAGTGAAGTGTTTTCTTACGTTCAGACAGAATTTCCTGTGTTTCATTTTGTGCCCATTGCCTCTCTTCCTGTCACTGGGCACCACTGAGAAGAGTCTGGTTGTGTCTGCTTTACACCCTCCCATCGGATATCTATAAACCTTGGTATGATACACACACGCCCCCCTCAGAGCCTTCTGTTCTCCAGGCTGAGCAGCCCCAGCTGTGTCAGCCCCTTCTCACCTAAGAGATGCTCCAGACCCCTAATTATCTTCGTGGTCCTCCGCTGGACTCGCTCCTGTAGGTCCACGTGTTTCTTTTACTGGGGTGAAAGTCCACGAGTCAAATTTGTTTGCCCATGACAGGCCTCCATGTAAACTAAGGTATTCAATTTTCCCATTTATCGTAATTATTGTGACCAAAAAGGCCTCTCCCTGTGTTCCTGTATCCTGAGAGAGAATCTCTGACAATGTGCCAGTGACACCTGCAGTCTTTGTGCTCTTTGCTTTTGTCAGAACTGCATTACAGGAGGAGCCGCTGGATAGAGCCAGGATTTGAGAAGGGATGAGCATTGCAGTCCCATTTCTTGGAGAATCACTGCAACACATATATTCTCTGCCAATTAATTTCTTCATATCTTAATCTTATTTCACCATCTTACTTCACCACCCGACACCTGGCACCATAGTTATTGCCGATAAGTGTCAATAGTCCTGTCGAGTGAGCTTTGGATGTTTTACTTTCTCATCAGCATCACTGAGCACAGACTGCTGGTACAGAGTTCAACAGAAGAGAGTTTCCCGGATCAGAAGTGGGAAGACCTGAGGGCAGCCCCAGCACTGATAGCAGCCTGTATGTAACACTGATCACGCTTAAGTTGTTTTTGTGATTATGCTTTGTCCCTTGTCTAAAATTTAACACAAATAAAGACAGACTATGTCTCACTGTGGCATAGTCTTGTCTCAGGTATTATCCCAGAAGTACACAGAGAAAACTACATTTAAAAATCGCTAAGTCAGAAAACCAACTACTCCGAAGGTAAGCCTTGGCCGGAGTGAAGCTTTCACACACTTTGCCATAGCCAGCAGTTATCCAATATTTTGCCTTCTCTTGCTGCTTGATGTCTTAGGCCTTATTTATTGCACTCTATTCAAGCCAAACTCTTAAGAAAAATAATTTTCTTCATAGGTCTTCCTGGACTGATCACAATTATCATACTGTAAAGCCCCACAAGCATTGGTATATTTTTGTGACGTGTCTGAAAGCTGAAGCAGGACTAGGTCGGCCTCACCTGGGAAAGACTGAGGAACAGAGAGACAGAGTTTGACATGTCAATTAATTCTAGCTATAAGAAGTTATTACGTGTTTCCTGGCATTATACAGTTTTCCTTTGTGTTGCTCTGAGCATTTAGCAGTTCTGCAAATTTGATTAAAGCCTTTGAATCTAGCACACAGGAATATTCATAGTACACTTGGAGAGCACCTGAGGGTTGCTGTGACTTACCTGTAGAAAAGGCTTATGGACTTCATTTCTCCTAGACAACCTTCAGCTGGGTCACATTAGCTTTTCTCATCTTACCTTGTGTATCTCTTACCTCTGTTCTGCACCAAAAAGCACATGGGTCCTAGAGGCAGGTGGCTGCCTATGCGCTGGTGAGCTGGGGAAGGGAAGACAAAAGGAAAAGAGCAGCGGACCACATACATGGATATGCTTCACAGTATGAGAGGGTATAAATTAATATTGAAATTGATCCTGGCATTTTGTCTCTGTGTTAATGCTTGATCTTGACATTTCCATAACATTCCTTTAATACTTCTTTTTCTTCTAATTCGGGTAATTTCACTGGTTTAAAGAAAAAAATCAGACAAGATTTTCCAGTGCAGGCACCCGGCAAGGACAGGTTAGCCAAGCAGTAAGTGTCTTTGGCCCTTGGACTAATCTGTAACCTTTCTGCAGGGATCCATTAAACTTAGAAGCTTTGGGGCTGACCAAGGTGATCATTCACTGCAGAAACACATTCCTGAAGAATAGGGCTTTGGAGACCTGTGTTCGACCACCTTCAAAGCCAACCGAAACAGCCTGCAAGCAGGTCATATTCTCCCTTTGCTAGACCCGAGGGAAGCAATAGGGAGACCCAAGGCCACTGGAAACACTGAGCTAAACAGTTCTTCCTTTAATAATTCCCTCCAGGGGGTTGCATGCCGCCTTCTTTCAGATGACCCTGAGCATCTCTGCACACAGCCTCAGGTATTGCTTGGAAGCCAGGCTGCAAGGACACAGCATGCTGCAACCTTCAGCGTCAATCCCGAGCAGAGGATGCTCTCCTCCAGCCTTCCACCCTCCACCCCGTGTCCCAGTATTCCTCTTCCATTCAAGCCAAGCTTTCATCTCATTTGTAAGTTGGGGGCTTAATTCTCTCTGCTACTTGACCCAGTGGCGGGGAGGGAGGCCCTAGGGGAACAGAGCCAAGGCTGCTATCACCTGGCTGCCACAGAGCATGGAAACAGAGGGAGGCTTCAGCTGGTGTACACTCGGTGTGGACAGGGAGCTGGCTCCCGTGAGCTAGCAAGACTCAAATGTCACGGTAATTACCATTATGGGCAGTTTTTTCTTAGACAGCCAGAAAGCCAATCCATGGCACAAAGCCTCCCTGACAAATTCCAAGTTTGTGCTTCAGAAACAGGGAGAAATTCTTAAAGAGAAAGCACAACAAAGTATAATGAAAAAGAGGTGAAATAATATATTTTTGTTTCCCTTCAGTGTGAGAAATAGCTAAACTGTTCTGCCTAAAGTTTTCCAAACAGTACAATACAGTAGCAAGCTTGAAGGAGAAAACTAGCATGATAAAATTTGAAGCAAACTATAAATGTTTGGCAACTGAAGGTGGTGTTTTATGAGAAGTACTAAGGAACCTTAAAATTCACAGCATTATTAGCTTTGCCTATAATTATACTGGTACCTTGACTACAGCCTTTTTTTCCTCATGATGAGATGAAGTAATTTGCCCAAATTTTCTTCCAGAGAAAACTGGCATAAATTATGTGACAAAATATTAACCTATTCATCAGAATTCAAATGTTTTGCTTCATCACCAGCTTTAAGGTACAGTCTGACGAAAGCTCCCCTGCAATCACAGCAGTACAATAGAGCACTGATTCTTCTTTTTCAATAGGCTGCTGATTAAAACAGGTGATGAAAATCACCTGCTCTAGCTGTGATCCGGCTGAAAAGGAGCCCAGCTTAACCTAACAGATTATTGGGATAAAGATGTTCAGGCAGCAGAGGGTTTATAGGAATTCATTGGCTATATTAGTTAGTGTAGGAAAGATTTTGTTGCTGTTCTGTAAGTATTCTAAGGGAGAGCGGCACATTGCAGCTACCTATGATGTGTCCTCGTTTGTGCAAACTTTGTTCAGGGAAGGGCTGTGAGACTGGTGCTTCATTCAAGTCCTGGGTCACCTATGGGGAAACGGCCTAGGAAAGGGCCCTAATGAGAATATTGGATAGTGTGGACTGCTCCAGCTGGCAGTGGCCTGGGAAACAGGCAGGCTGGCAGGAGTCTATGAATAGCAGGATTTGATCCCGAGAATCCAACTACTGAGTTTTAGGATGAATGGCATCGCTGAAGCTGGCTGAGAAGATCTAGCTCTCCTTTCAGTGGGATTGGCTTGTACCATAGAGTGAGCACCTGAAAATCTAGAGAAAGTCCCTCAAAGGGCAAAGAATTGCATGTGCTATGAGAGAGGACCAGGGCAACTTGGGGAAGCTCACTCTGTGAAGGATGGATGGAGAACATCTGCTTTCGGTGGTGCAAGATGAGTTAGTCTTAGCCAGCAAGGACAGGTTAGCAGTGAGTGTCCTTGGCCCTTGGACAGATCTGTGATCTTTCTGCAGGGATCCATTAAGCTTAGAAGCTTTGGGGCTGACCAAGGTGATCATTCACTGCAGAAACACGTTCGTGAAGAATAGGGCTTTGGAGACCTGCAGAACAAGGCGTTGTGGCGCTGATGTTCACGGTAAAAAACGTGATTTGGAAAAAACTTTAAAGCTTTAGGCTGTTAAAACACTCAAAGGGGATGTTACTGCAGTCCAACACCCCTTATTAGAAGTTTACAAACCCCGTCAGGGAGGGTCTGGGTATCTTTGGCCCTCTGTTGATGCAGGTAGGAGTAGATGGCATCTTATTATCTGTTCTAGCCAAAGTGAAAACTGCCATTACTATAAAGGAGAGGGGATTTTCTCTTTGCATTTTTGGAAACACTAAATTCATTAAAAAAAAAAAAATCTGCAGAATATAAGTTGTTAGAAAACTGGAAAGCTCAGCTGCAGAGTAGGATTGTGCAATACTGAGGCACAGATTTTAACTCTTTAACTCTAGTTCTCTTGGGAATGCCAGAATAACTGCTGGAGGCAAGCTGATGCTAGACTGGTGAACTTCAGGAACAGGTGAAGTCTTGCAGCCAAAGTACAGACTATTAATAGGCAGTGTGTCGTCGGTAACTGTTATCAGAGCTACGCAGAGAAAGGAAATAACCATTTTTGAAGGTTTTTGAGAACTCAGAATGTGGCTGTGTCTCAAAGCACAAAATCTGTAGATTTTTAAGCACACTTTTAAGAATGCCTTCATTGGCACATTTACAAAAATAAGAAGTAATAGAAAACATAGGCAATTATAAAAAAATATTAAAAAATCCTTGTGTGCCCTACTTCTACAGCTACCTGCTCCCAGGTCCCGGCCTGCCAGAGCCCTTCCAGGTCCTCGATCTTCCTTCCCTGAGCACCACGGAGCTCTCTAGACGGCTCAGGAGGAGCACCTCAGGGGAAAAGGTCTTCCCAGTCCGCCCTTCCCTCGCCATGGCCGGGGCTCTTTCCCCACGGGGAGCACCTTGGTGGTGGCACCTCCCTGGTTCCAGAAGGACAGAAGAGGACTCCCAGTGCTTCCTGGGACTAAGTACTTAGACCTCTCCGGTATTTTGTAATCCACAGAACACGGATTCTCCTCCCCGCCTCGCTTCTTCCTCAGGTTTTTCTCAGGCAAGCCCCCACTGAGGGTTTGGCAACACAAAATCCAGAGCCAAAGCACCCAGAAATGGCCAGAGGCTGCTCCTCCAGACGCTGGAAGATAAATCCCCATTGTGCCAGAAAACAACCCTCCACAGACAAACACACTCTGGAATCGCTTGCCCACCTCATGGTGTTCAAGGTTGGGTCAGGATTCACAGCCCTCTCTAGCTCCAGCTCCACATACATAGCTCAGACACACGGCAAGAACAGCAGGTCTGCAGGCACCACAACAGCCCTGCCGCAGCCAGGGGCTGGTCGAGAGGCCTCGGCCCCCAAGGAAGCTCCGCAGGGGCTTCTGTTCAACACGCAATGCTTTATTTTGGTCCGCTGGTTGCACCGGCTCCATGGTAACACAGCCACCTCTCTGGGCTGGCTGCCCTCTCCACGCCCCTCTGGCCTTCCCACTCCTCACTTTCCTGGGGGCGGGGCACTCGCATGACCTCCCAGCTGGTGTGGACATTTCTCAGCTCGGACCAGTTGTCTCCCAGGACCTGAGCTGCTGCCTGCTGCACACTGGGATGCTGGTCTTCCTGCATCAGCTGGAGAGCTGGAACAACACAGGCAGATGCATCAGTGACTGTGAAAGCCCAGGACAGACTGGTCCTAACTTCCCTGGCTCTCTCAGCAGAGCATCACTTGGCACAGCTGCCAAGCCTTCCCTGGCCTCACTGCTGGCGGAGGGTGGCAAGGCTGCACTAGGAACAGCTGCCTTTGCACACTCTCACTGCAAGCCCTCGGCCTTCCGCACATATCCAGCAAGAGAAATTCTCCCCGGAGACCAACGGTCCCTCCAGTAGCAGTCTTCCATGCCCCACGAAGCAGGAAGGAGGCTTCTGCAGCCATTTTGCCAAACGTGTGCAAAGGTCTAATTTCTCAAGAGCTTGACAACTTTTCCCAAGTTTGCTTTCATGCAAAAGACATTCTTGGTTTAGCAGGAACTTGTCTGTCTGGGGATGCAAGGCCTCGGAGTCCATATTCACCTGGGATTAAGTCACAGCCCGGGCAAGGTTTGGGGCAGGACACCGGGCAGAAGGGGAAGCACAGGGGAGCAGAAGGTGTGGATGTCTCTGCCCAGGCAAGGAGAGAGTGCAGTGCAGGAGGGGCAAGTGTGACCTACCTGTACTTAGAGCACTCATATCCTGCTCTCCCAGCCACCGGGCATCTGCGTTTTCCAGGATCACACCTACTCACACAATGCAAATGCGTCAACAGCAATACACTTCCCATGGTGGCCCCACTTCCCAGGCTAGTCTCGGACTCGTCTTGCACATTGAGGATGGGCTTTGGGGAGCACAGGAATGTGCTAGATATGAAACCAGCAGGCTCCCGTCTACATTTAACTCCCTAGGAAGAGGCATGAAGTGGAGCTGAGAAAGCTGTGTGCCAGGGGCTAAGCCTCATCTGGAACACTACTTCCACTGTGCTTTTCCTACAGAGACTTCAGCCCCTTTACGGCCCTTCCCTAATTCCTCCTGCTGCCAGCCTCGTAAGGCACGTGGCTGTTCCCACCCCACTGCAGAGAAAGTGGAGCTGGCCCTTTGCTACCTCTTGGAGGCAGGAGCAGAAGAGAACTGCAGCTTTGTCTCTCACCGGTTAATTTGATGGCCGCAGTCTGCATCGCCCAACACGAGCTCCAGAAGTAGGTCCGGAAGGTGTCATAGACACTGTCCAGAAGCTCGGGGACGTTTCTGGCCTAGGGGAAAACAGAGACAAAGGAGCTCTTGGGCTGAAAAGGCCCTGCCATTGACCCTGGGCAAGCAGAGTGGGCAAACCGGGAGAGGAGGAAAAGAGCTGCTGGCTGCAAGGCACTGACAGCTCCCATCACTGCCATGCCAGATGCTGCTCTACCAGCTCTCTGAAGAGCACTCCATGCTCCAGGTCTCTGGGCCAGGGAAAGTCCCTGACACCACTCAGTCTTACCCTGGGCCACAGCTTACTTACCAGGTGACTGCAGACAGCTTCCTGGAGCTCTTCTGCACTCTTCTCCATGTTCAGGGTAACGTGAGTCTGCAGCTTCCGCAGGCCCAGCAGTGGAGTGCACAGCACAAAAGTGCTTCTGCAGGCCTGCAAAGGAGAGGGACTCCAGCTCAGCCCTCCCCAGGCACAGCCAGGTGCCTTTCAAGGGGACTCCTGGAGCTGAGCACTGCTCATGTGCTGCAAGGAGAGGCAATACAATTGCCAGCAAGGAGAGGGAAAGCTTGCAATAGCAAGGACATGTAGAGAGAACGTGCAGCTATGTAGAGAGCGGCAGGAAGGGCAGACCTGCTCTGCTCTTGCCCTGCATCGCTCTCCCTCGGAAGAGAGAAGTGAAACGTGGCTCTTACATTGTAAACTGCAGGGTCAGGGTCCCGAAGGTGGAGCAGAATTCTGACCCAGGTAGTTTTGGCTTCTTGGCACAGGAAAGATTTCCATCTCCTCTTGGCAAAGGAGGCCAGGATTCCATATAAGGTGAAGGCTGCAGAACGAAGCACTGCCTCATCCTGCAACCAAGAAACCCCAACCATCAGGTTGCTAACTAGGGCTCCAAAACAAACATCTCTTGACCACACAAACGCTTGCAGCTGAGCCCAACATCCTGAGCAACAGGTCGTCTCCATTTGTCCGAGGCCCACAGATCAGGAGAAACCATTTCTCTGAAGGACATCCCTCGGGAAACAAGAGAGGCTGGCAGGGTGCCGCTTCCTTCCTTGTCCCTTGCTCCGCTCCTCGCAGCCTTGCCCACTCAGCTCCTGGGCACTTGGGCTAGTGGCCTCTGAGGTCCTCAGTGACTTTACGGGCAGCTGACACCGAGACAAAAGCCGAGCAGCTCTCGGCCTCTCAAGGAGTCCCACAAAGGGACTCCCTCCCTTAGTGGCCAGACTTTCTTCACCACTCTCCAAGGCCAAGCCCAAGATGACTCCCTCTGCGTGCCCCTGGGTAGCACTATGTCTCCTGCTTTCTCTGCAGCCTTCTCCATGAATGACCCTTCTTCCCTGAACACACACAGGCCTCATGCGTGTTTGCCCCCATCAGAGCTTTCACATGGATGACCTTACCAAGACTGCTGCCACAAGCGTTACCTACTGCTCTTCACTTACAGCATCAAAGAAAGTCTTGGTGTACAGGGCAATGTCCCGGAGGGTCATGCCAAGGCCCTTCTCTTTCAACTCCGCCACCACTTTGGCCAGCGCTGACAAGCTCTCCCCTGCGATCTGTGAAGAGCTGACGTCCTTGATGGCTCTCAGTAACACCTCCACAACGGCTGCCTTATGCTCTCGCAGCTGTCAAAGCAGAAGACATACAAGAGCTTCTCACTAGCCAGACCTCGCACATCTCTTCTTCACCATTTCTCCCAAGAACAGAATTTCATGGAGACCATTGCAGAGCACACCTTAGCCCAAGCCTACATGCTCAGCCTCACAATACACCTTGGAGGCCAGAGGCATGGGCTAGAATGGCACACGGTCTCAAGGAACACCAGCGTTTCCCTTTTTGCTGCTCTGCCCAGTTGCCTGAAGCCCTGTGCAGCTCTTCACTAGGACCTTTTGTGTTCAGGGATGCCTTTAGTCAGCAGCAATCTCATTCTCACCTTCTCAGGTGCTCCGCTGGCCAGATTTCCCAGGCCTCTCACTGCCATCTGGCAGACAGTGCTGCTGGTGTCCTGGCATTTGTCCACCAAGGCAGAGAGGACAGGCTGAAGCAGCTTCCTTTCCTGAAGCATTGGGTGCTTCATCAGCTACAAAAGAGCAACATGACCATCAGCACTGATACAGCGATCCTGACCACTCACCATGTGTGAATAACAACATTCATGGATTCCAGCACGGACAGGACGCACTCTGCTAGGGCCATCCTGAAGAAAGACACGTCCCAGGCAGCAGTTTCCAAAGGCAACTGCCCTCAGCCCTCCCTTTCCCACCTTCTGTCTTACCTCAGCAAAGAAGGACGTTGCCGTGGTCCTCAGGTTTGCGGCTGGCGACTCCAGCCAGGGGAAGACAGCATTTACAACAGCCAGTGTGATTACGCCAGCTTGGAGCAGAACACTGCACACACACAGCACAATAAGACAATGAGGCAACAGCCCACGGACTTCCAAAAGGCAAGTGCTGTGGTGCACATGGTCTTCCTCAGCAGCTCAGGACAGCCTCCCCAGGCAGACATGCCAGAGAGCTCCCCATTTAGCCCCTTGCTGGCTTCGAGTCAGCCCCCGAGAGGGAAAGAAGACCTCCCAAAGGCTCTCACCTAGTCAGCAGACACATGGCCTCGTGGTGAGTCTGGGGATTTTCCAGAAAAGCCCAGGTTCTCTGCTTCCTGAGAATCCCTGTCCATTTTTCATCAATGCACTTGCAGAGCACCATATCGAGTGCTTTGATGGAAAGCCTGATTGAAAAAACACTTGGAATCAGAGTGCTTGAAACTGTGCCATGATCACAACTAAAGAAGCTCAGCCACTTTCGGAGGTGCTCCTTATCGTGTCCTAAGCCCCACGGAATGACATGCCAAGTACCCCCTGCAAGCACACTCCATAACCCAGAAGTGGGCCAAGCTAACAGGAGAGCAGCATAGCCATCCACTTGGATGCCCCCCAGCTCGCTGAAAACCTAGGGAAAAGCAGAAGCCTTGATTTCCTTGATGCTAGAACCTGAGGCTTCTTCTAATCGTCATCTGGAGGGAGCTACCTGCAGACCATAGTCAGCATCTCTTTGCCCTCACCCTTGAGGAGCATGAACATTTTCAGAATACCATTCTGTGCAAAAGATGCACCCTGAGCCGCCCCCCGGATGGGGAAATGGACAGTGATGGGCAAGAATCACCATTCAGTAGTTGCATCCTTGAACAGACCAGTACGAGTGGAATAGGAGGCCCAGCCCAGCTTGAGAGGGACACTCAGTCATGCAAGAGCAAGAAATACTTTGCTCTCTACCATTTGCATGAGCAAAGCCTCTCAGGGGTCACCAAAAAGCTGGCATCCCCAGCTGCATTTCAATGGAGGTAAGAACCACCATACTAGTCTCTCTCAGCATCGAGGAAACAGGGCAGACCAAAGAGCTCCCTCCATGCCAAGAACAAACATGAGCTGGAGATGTAAGCCAAAGCCAGCCCCCTCCATCTCTGCCCCTTTTGCTCATCACCTGCAAGGATGGCTGTCTTCTCCACACGCCACAGGGACCAGCTTCTCCTCCACTCTTCCTGGAGACGAAGGCATCTCCTTTCCAAGGGTGTCGCTGACCTGCTTCAGGAGCATTGGAAGTAACCACGGAAGCAAGAAGGGCACTGTCTCCTGGGTCTGCACGGCCGACACCAGCTCAGAGATGGCACAGGTCACCTAAGAAGAAATGCCATCACAGACAACCGGTTGGAAAGAAGAGCTTTCCCCACCACTTGCCCTGCCTGCCTGCCTGCCTGCCTGCAATTCCCTGTCTGGATTTCTGACTTCTGCCACAACTTTGAAGACCGGGAACAACAAGCTCTTGCAGCTTCTCACAATGATAAAGATGAGGCTGACCTAGCAAAGCACCCTGGGAGGCTTCTCCACGTGGATTTGCAAATGCCTGTGCAACAAGACGATGCCCTACCCCTTGCTTTCACTCAACAGGATTCTCGGCCAAAGAGGGGACAGAAATGTGCCTGTCAGTTTACATACCGTGAGAGGTTCCAGAGCAGCCTCCTTGTCCTTCACTGCATCCTCAGGGCAGTTCCTGCTGCTGCTGGTAGTTTCTGCACTCTCGAGTCTCTCTAGTAGCAACTGGAGCACTTGGAGCGCAAAGCAGCTTCTCCCAAGGGTCCTCCACAATGCCGCTGTGTCACTGGAAGTTGAACACAAGTGCACACTGGATCCCTTGTGTTCTCTGACCTGCAACCCCTCAAAGACAGCTGAAATGCTCCCCCTGCGCAGCATGGAGCTTTAGCAGCTCAGGTTCGTCGCAAATCCATAAGCGCACTATCTTGCAACAGTCTCCCTTTTCAGGGAGAAGAGCAGCCTGCTTCTTCATGGACTCTCTTCCAGCGCAGTCAGGCTGCGGCATCTCTGTGTTCCTGCGATGCAAGGCAGGGAGGAGTGGCACCTACCTGTCCATGGGCAGCTGTCTCTGCAGGAGGCTGTTGATCACTGCCTCTGGGTGATAGGAGGCCAGCAGAGATACGGCATCAAAGAGACTCTCTTTCAGGGCGCCCTGCTGGCAAGCTGGCAGACGGTCATAAAGGATGGTCAGGACTTCTGGCACCTGGATGGAACAAGGCAAGCACAGGTCCAGGATGCAAGCTGAGCCCTCCTGACTGGAAGGTGTAGCGCAGCAGCCCAATGTCAATGTCCAAACGCCCAAGAGAAACCAAGGGTGTTTCACCTCTGGGAGGAGTTCTCTCCCACGTTGCTCCAGAAAGATCATCATCCACTGTCTTGCTGCATTTGCACAAGTGGGGCTGATGGACAGCATGCTGCCCGAGACAGCCTTCATAAAGTCTCTCGCCTGCTCCAAGGGCAAGTAGTGGCATGCAACCTGGAGAGGAATAAGAACCAGGAGAAACAGCATCACAAGTCTGCTTCCACTCTTACCAAGAAAGGACAAGAAACCTTGAGCAGCTCCTCAGTTCGGCTGCTAGCTAACTGTGAAGGCTGGCAGTGCTTTGTAGTCCATGTGGTGCATACCACTGCTTCTCCGGAGTTATGTAGCTCACAGATTTGGAAGGCTCTGCCGTTAGGTCATTTGCCTGCATACACAGCTTATACTCTTAAAATAGCTCCAACAGAACACTGAAGGCAGAGGCTGTATGGAGGAGTTCGTGAAGATGTTGAGCGTGCTGATTTCACTACAGCGTGAGTCACTTGAGACATAGGGCTTGCCTAACAAGACTTGCCAGGAAATGCACGTTAAAACAAAGAGAAAGCCCTCAGGCTGAGCAGCTTCCCGCTTCATGTACACACACACGCACGCACGCACGCACGCACGCACGCACAGAGATGCACAGAAACGCTGTGGACTCTGTTGTTTTCCCCAGGGGGAATGCAAGACACCATTATGCTTCAAAGCCCTCTTACTACTTGCTAACAATAGAGGCCCCGCTGCCAGAGGCCACCCTGAAAATGGAGAGAAAGCTTGGAAGTAAAGAAGAGACAAGTGAGTGCAGCCTAGCCACCAGGTAGCCACAGCCCTGTCAGTTACCTTGGCAATTTGGGAGGATGTCTTCAGCAGAGACTCCACATCTGTGGCACTTAGTTCCTCACAGAAGTGACTCATCTCATCATTCTTCAGGTGCATAACCTCGGCTGAAAGAAACACAAGGGGGAAAGCATAGGCACATGTTCTGGAACTGAGCCTCCAGTCTAGAGACGTTCATCAGGGAATAGCCAACTGGCGGCAGGGCAGTGCACAAGGGAAGGGCAGGAAGCTGGCAGAGCCTGCTGCCTAGTACGCGTCTCTTCTGGCAAGGAAACCCCGTCCCTGCATGATGCCTCTGCTGCTGGACAGGGCAGAGAGGGAAGAGCCACCTGAAAGGAGGGCAACGGCTGTTCTTCTCACCTCGTGTAGAGAGAAGGCAGCTGATACACTGGACTGCCCACTGGCGGGATGTGACCAGGCAGTCACAGCTGAGAGGCCCCAGCACTGCAATCAGGTAGCCAAAGTGTGCAAAAGTGTTTTCTCCCTGGTAAAAATCAAAAGAAGAAGAAAGTTCCCAGGCTACATGAGTGGCCCTTCCACCTTCTCCTTCTGGTGCTGACTCCTAACCCTCCTGGATCAACAGAAGTCCAGCCTTAGCCTCCTGGGAGTTTATCAAGCCTGAGACTGCTCCAAGCACATCTCCCTGCCAGGGAAGCAGACGGGACTGAGGAGGAATGCCGTGTTTGTGGCAGATGGGCACTGAGGCAAGGGCAGAACTGCAGAGGCGGCCTGAAGGGCCTCCTGGCTCACCAAGTCTGCCCTCACGTTTCCTCCCCTAGAGACTCCAGCTGCACCCACCGGGCTTCCAAGGGGTTCTGGCAAGAGGGAGGCAATACTCACAGCAGCCACAAATCTCTCCGCATAAGCCTTCATCAGCTGAGTGCAGACCTGAAGGGCCCTCTCTCTTTCCCACTCTTTCTCAGAATGTAGCCAGGTCTCTAGGAGCTGTTGGAAGACCACAGCTAGATCACACTAGGCATCTTTTACGCATGCAGGCACGCAGGCACGCACACACACACACACGGAGTCCTTTCCAATCTCCAAGCTTCCCCAAGGAACAGCACTAAGGGCACAGTGGCCTCCATGGGAATTCATCACCACTGTGAGGTAGCCTACCACTGAGGACTTACTATATTATTGCATCTACTTGCAAATAGTGTTCACTCATCAGCAAAGACTGGGAGTGCCCTTGCATCTGTCTGCCAGGGCCATCTTGCTCCCATTACACAACGGCTCACTTTGCAACATGCCCTGACAACAAACAGCACAACTCCTACAGCCACCGCGGTACCTAGTTCTCTTCACTCCAAGCAGGAATTGCACGTGTTGCACCCTGTTCAAAAAAATCCCCTTTTCTCTAAGGATCCCCCTCAAGCAGGGAGGTCCTCCACCCTTGGCCGGCCTCCTGACAAGAGAGGAGAGTTTCCCTTTCTCCTCTTTACTACTCACATGGAAGGTTTCCTGGAGCCAGGAGGAGGTCAGGTCTTCTTCAAGAGTTGTCACGAGCTGACCAAGAGCTCCCAGGGATTGTCTATAGAGAGACTAAAAGCAGGAGAGAAGGGCTGACAGGTGAACTCCCCTGGGGCCTCAAAACGCAGCCAGAGAGGCTGCCAGAATTCAGGGCAGCACTGAACCCCGAGGGCAGCAGCAGGGGCTTGGCAGCTACCTGCCCATGCTGAGCATCCTTTGCTGCCTCCCCTTCCTCTTGGCTCTGCTCAAGGGGAGGCAGGGCAATTAGGCTTTGCGAGCACTGGCGAAGCAGATGGCAGTTTTCCTCCCAGGTCAGAGACGGCTTGATCTTGCTGGCAGAAAACAAGAGAGAGACAATTCAGACAGCAGACTTAACAGCATTAGCCAGTGGCAGCTAGAGTCCATCTAAGCTGGAGCCCCAAATCCCAACACTGTGCTTCCTTGACAAGGAGCACTTCCACCTGCTTCCATGGATTCTTGCCTCACTCACAGGCCACAAGAGAACATCAGACTCCCAGGCTACAGAGAGCGGGCAGCTCCCTTCCCTCAGCCACACAGCCAGCCTGCCCGCCAGAAGCCTTTCCCCCACACCACTAACTCTCTTCCCCACACTCCTCCGGTCTACAGCCCCAAGCCGTCTCGCTCCAAACCTAGACTCCAGTCCCTCTGCCACATTCATGCCTTCCAGGAGCATACAAAGTGCTGATCACCGCCTCATCCCACACCACAAATAGCTCCTGACCCCATGGCTGGGTCAACCGTGAAGCTTCGTCAGCTGCTCTGCAGTACGCAGGAGAATACCCAGCACCCAGGAGGAAATGCCCTACCTCAAATGCTCAAGTGCAAGCATTGCCTTGCAATGCACAGGCGAAGCCGGGCAACCCACGGGCTCCTGCTCCATGAAGTCCTGTAGTTCACAGAGAGACAAATACAGAGGGTTGAGCAGGGAGGGAAGAAGAAGGCCCTCCCTCAGCAAGACAATTGGCCTCTTCTTCCACTCTTGTGACTAACACATACGGCCTTCATGCAGACTGCTCCCACACCTCTGCCCTAAGAGCACTTCCCAACTCCAGAGAGGACGGAGCCATTGCTCTTCCCAGGCACTGCCCACAGGGCGGCAGCACACAGGGGTCCTGCCATGCTGGGGACTGGGCTTGGAAGTTCCCAGCTTTGCCCAGAGTCTTTCACAACCAACAGAGAACATTGCACCTCTGAGGAAACATGTGCATCTCACTGCACAAACACCAGCTCTTTGGCAGGACAGCCTCCCTCGTGCCGTGTCACTCACCAGCAGAATCGCAAGCAGCACCCTTTTGGAAGAGAAATTAAAGCTCTTCACGTTGCTGACGCCTTGAATGGCACAGCTGACTTCGGCGACACTCTGGATCAGGGCCAGCTTGAGCTCTACGTCCTGAGGACCACGAGAGAAAAGCAAGATGACACACATGAGGAGCTGCTCAAAGGACCAAAGGGCAAAAGGCTAACACGAGCGCCAAAGGATAATTAACCCAGGGCCAAAGCTATCCCCAAAGTGCCATGCAGGGAAGAAATGGCATCCTCCACAAGCCTCAGCGACCTCAGCTCTGGCTCTATTTCAGAGGGAGGAGATGTCCCCTCAGGTCCTAGGACTAAGTGGCCTCACCAGCTTCTTACCCAGAAGAGACCCTCCGGACTCTAGCCTGAAAGAGTGGGGAAGCAAATCTCTTTGGGCTTAGAATCTCTAGCATCTCAGACAAGCCGCCCAGAACACAAAGAACCGCAATGACAGAGGGATATGAAAAGGGGGAGAGTGACAGGTGGGAAAGCGGAGGTTCAAGACTCTCGCTGAGAGGGGATCTTTCCAGGCAGATACTCCGTCTCAGCAGGCTCCGGTTCAGAGGAGGGCCGGAGCTGGCTCTGAACTGATAGCTTGAACAAAGAGCGTTCTGAGCACCCACCTGCGAGCTGCTCCTGTACCGACACAGGATGTTTTCCACGATGACCGTCTCGACTCGGGAACAAAGCAGCTCTTTGGGAGCGTGCAGAGCTATCCGGCTGTAGGCTAGCATGACAGCAGCACACATCTTTGCTCTTTTCGCCTTTTCATTCTCCTGCACAGTTGGAACAGCCGTCAGGAATCAGTCCAACCTCTTTGTTTTACCGCAGACTTTCCAGTTGCTTCTTATTGAGAAACTGCCTCCAAACCTGTACGAGCTTGCCATTTCCACCCACACTTCCCAAAGCCTTTCCTCAAGGAATCCCTCAAAGCCTCTCTTAACTTGCTGGGGAAGAGAGCTGCTCTCCCTCACACTAGCTGGAGCTCTTAGGCAACGGAGGGCTGAAGTGCAGAACCTCCCCCATGGACAGCCCTGGAGTCCCATCACTGCCCGGTGACCCTTCCTCTTTCCCAGTTGCCAGCTGAGCTGAAATCATGCTCAGCACTCTTCCTGTGGCCATTTGCTCTTCTTGCCACCACTGGGCCCACAGCTTTCACCCATGCCTGCGTAAACATGCTCCCTCCGGAAGGTGAGTGAAGGGCCAGGACTCCGGGGAGAGGCTTCAGGCAGCTCTTACACAAGCAAACACAGCCAAGACACCAAGGAAAACCTACTTCCCTTACCTCCCGGAAGGTGAGGACCCCCGAAAGTCTACTTTTCTGCCCAGCAGCATCAAACTCTTGGACAACAGTCAAGGCAAGGTCAAGGTGGCTCTCAGCAGAGCATGCTAGCACAGAGATTGGGCCCTGCAACACAGTGAAGAGGGAGTCAGTTTCCGTCCCACACACTCGTCCCTTGCCAGCTCCAGTGGCCAAGCAGGATATTGCCTGAGGGACTCAGCAACCAAAAGCCCCAAATCAAGCCCCACCAGAAAGTAGAGTCCGGCAAGGAGACTCAGGCTTCCCGGAGGAACCCTGGAGAAAGCAGCACGAGGAAGAGAACGCCCACCTCTCTCTCAGAAGCTTCCAGAGAACTGATTCCTTCCAAATAGCTCTGCATCTGCTCCTGAACGTAGCTGATGTCCTGAGAAGCTGCCAGTGCTGTCCCCACAGCCTTGTACAGGAAACCCTGAAAGAGAAGAGGCCAGCACCCCTGACACTGCTGCAGAAGTGGAGCACTCAGGTACCACTCCATCTCGAGGGCCAAGAGACAGCCCCACATGCAAGACTGTGCAAACAACCCATTCTTTAGCCCACTCCAGTGACCGGCTCTATGCAGAGAATTTACAGGAGAAGAAGAAGAAGAAGAAGAAGAAAACTGTTTTGGAGGGCAGGCAGTGGGAAGCAGTGAAAAGAGCCTGTGTTGAGAAGACCATGTCTCGGCTCATACGCCAGTCAGAGAAGCGTCCTGGGGCTCTGCCACCACACCTCCCAGAGACGAGCAGTAGAGGCAAAGTCCTAGCAGAGGACCAACCTTCTCCTTGGAAAGGTTCGGATACTTGGCCATCTGCTGAGTTAACTCAACGTTCAGGTGCACGATCCAGGTCTGGTTCTCTATTGTCTCTAGGGATGTTCTCAGGAACTATGGAGAAAACACAAAGTGAAGCAAAGGCTGCCTCAGGTTTTGTCAAGGCCTTCTGCACCTTCCAACCTAACAAGAAGTTCTCTGGGGATAGCTAGCACTACAGATAAGCCATCTTCCCTTTAAGCTGCCCCAGGCTCTTCTTGCAACATGGCAGCTGAGGTTCCCCTGGGTCTCAGGAAACTCTAGACAAAGAGGCAGCAGTGCTTTTTGGACAACAGGCCCAAGTTTAGGGAGAGCACAGGGATGCCCAAAACCTTACCACCAAGACCAGCCATCCGCGCCCCCCCCCCCCCACCACCACCACCACACACCCTCATTTGTTTCCTGATTGCTACGAGCCAAAGATGGGGTTGGAACTTGAGGGAAACCTCAGAAGATGGGGTGGGTGGTCTCACGCCTTGCCTGACACCCTCAGGATGTCCCTTTCCTGGTTATCTTCTCTCATTCCTCATGACCCAGTCAAGCGGGTCACAAAGTCAAAAGGGTATTTACACCAAAGAATCAGAAACAAGCCTGTAGCTTCCCTGACATGCTTTCCTACGGAAGTCTGCATTTGCAGTCCCGTTCAAGTCATTGCAATGCCAATGAACAGCAAAATGCGTTTGGTTCGGCCGTTGTCTAGTTAGTAGCATTCCTCATTGCCTACTGTCCCGTCCTCCCCACAGACTTGTTTTGCTCTCTCTTGTCTTCCCTCTCTCCTTCAGACAGCACAAAAGAACGCTGTACCTTCAGCAGGAGGCCCTCCCATTCTGCACAGTCCAGGGAGCTCTCATCTTTTCCTGGAAAGCAAGAAGGCACAGCAGCAGGTCATCTCATTTCAGTGAGCCCAAGAGAAGCATCCCAGTGTCTCCTTTGTAACCCAAAACCCCAGCTACCAGCTAGCAGAACACACCGAGTATGTCACAGCTAAAAGACACCTGTGCCACCCTCTTTGTGAGGCCAAAGGCATAGAGCATGTCGGACTCCCATTTCTTCCAAGGCCACTGAATCACATCTGGGAAATACTGGCCCCTTGTCATGCCCACTGCTTCCAAGCAGCTGCCACAACCATCCAGAACACAGCGCACACTACATGGAACACATGTTTTCCAGCAAAATTATGGCCTTTTAGCCTATGCTATGAAGCTACTGAGAGAGGCACTTCAGGAACGTGTCATTTCACTTGACCAAGTGCCAGAGCAGCCGCACTCAGGTGGCCAGATGAACTTTCCAGGGGGCTCTGCAACCAGTCTGCAGCTCCTATTTCCTCCCAGGAGAAGGAGAAAAAAAATAAGAAAAGAAAAGGAAGCAGAAGGGCCTTTCAAGACCATCTTGGGTTTCCTGTGAGAAAGAGCTGCTGCTGCTGCCAAGCTGGGCTCCCCTGGTGACTCTGAACTTGCAAAGAGAGGGCAGTGTCACCAAACCTCCAGAAGGGGCAAGGCGATCCCTCCCAAATGCTATCCAGGCAAGGATGGGGGGATGCTGCCAGAGCCGGCCCTTCTGATGCAACGTGTGAGGCTAAATCCCACCCAGGCCTCGGCGGGTCTCGGGGCACTGCTTCTCTCAGCTGTCTGTCCCAGCTGCCTGGAACTGGAAGGGATGCAAAACAAGATGGCTTGGAGACTCTCCAGGCCCTGTTCCTCTTGCTCACACAGGGCACCTGCCTTCTCCTGCCTCCCCTTGTGTGCTCTCCAACTCTATCCCCTCCCGGCAGACCCCTTACCTTCAAGGTACTGCAGCAGGGACGGGATCTGCACCCTCCAAGGAATCCCCACCGCTCGGTGAATTGTCCTGTGAAGGGCCTGCAGCAACTGCAGGGCAGCAACTCCGTAGCCACCTCCTTCATAAGGGAACCGGGCAAGCAACTAGAAGAGGGAAGGAGAGAGAAGTGGAGCTCCAGGCCTGCCAGAGGAACAGCAGTTGGTCCCAGAAAGAAGGAGGGGTCTGCTCCTGCCATGGCAGCCAGCACCCAGCAGAGCTGCTTCTCCTTTTGCACTGCCTCCCTGCGGAAGGCAGCCTCCCTGCTGCTCCAGAGAGGCACAGGAGGAATCCCCAGGCAGTCCAGGAAAGGAAAGATGTGCTCCAGCAGACTGGCTCCTCCTTGGAGGCTGCAAGCACCTGCCATGCCAACAGCCTCCCCGCCCCGACCTCTCCCCCTTCCCCTTGGTCAGAAAAACTCTGCTTCCCGCAGTCCCTGCCTACTCACCAGGAGCCGTGCCAGCAGAGCCTGGGGAGTTGGCAATTTGGCTGGAAGGAGAAAAAAAGCTCTGTTTCAGCAGGCCAAGTCCCCTCCTCACATTCCCCTGTTCATCTCGGGGACGCCCTCCACCACAGGACCGAAGGAGGCTGAGGTTCTGCGGATAATTTGCCCTCCCACAGCTCTTCCCACCCAAGGGCTCCCACAAGTTTAATGTCCTGAAAGGAAGGTAACTGCGCAGCACTGCCATGCACAAGTCCTCCGTTTCACAGGGAGAAAGCTGGGAAAGGAAGAGCAAGGCCTCTCCTCTGGGGCACAGAGGAAATACAGGGCAGGCCTCCAAGCGCCCTCGCAGAAGGCCAGGGCTGCGCTCCTCACTCTCCCTCGCCTCCCCGTTGGGTCTGCCGGGGACAGACAGACACACAGACTCAGCCCCTGTCCCTGACAGAGCAGGACAGAATATCTGGGGAGGGTTTCTGCTCTCTACCTCGTTCTCGGTGGCCCAGGTAGTCGGGTTCCTCCTTCCCCCCTTCTGCTCTCTCCTGTCCCTCCATCAGCGCCCTGAGGCAGTGGGAGAGTGGGACCAGAGTGCCGGTGTACTGAGCTGGCACCACAAACTGGAGGAGCCGGGGCCACAGGAGCTGCAGAGGACAATACAGCAAAGCAGGGCGTCATTATTCCCATCCCTCCAAGTCCTCTCCTCGGACACGACATTCTGGTAGCCGCAGGCTCTGCAGAGCTTGTCAGTGGAGAGGGGGAGGGCTAGAAGGAAGGATCCTCAAGGCAACGAGTAGCACCAGGCGGGGGGATGACTTACTCTTGCCATCCCGCTCACTGAGACGTCCAGGGAGTGAAGGACTTGCAAGCACAGAGCTTGAAGTGTGCTTTCTTCCCGCACTTTCCTCTCAGAGAGGTTCCTTGTCTCCTGCAAGACAGAAGTTTGCAAACGCTGCCATCAGTTCCTGTTTCTTCACCAGGAGGCTAGAGGCTTCAGGAGGAGACTTGGCTTTTGCTTTGGGAGCACAGGTCCCCTGAGGAAGGACAAGAGTGGGAAGCCTTGGAGGGTGTTGTGGGGGGGATGGGGAGGGCCAGGGGGTTGGAGGCAGGTCCCAGGCTGCAGGGAAAATGACACAGAATGGCACCCGAGAGAGCCACTGCCTGTTTGGGAGTGCAACCCAGTCACCTAAATTGTGCATTAAGCCCAGGAGGTGCTCCAAGGCATGAGCTCTCTTTCAATGACACCAAAGGAAATGCAAGGAACTGTGTTCTTCAGAGGGGTTACGCTCCTTTCCTGCCCTGGGAATACAGCAGGACTGGCCCCCAGGTGGAGGAGGAGGAGGAGGAGGAGGAGGAGGAGGAGGAGGAGGAAGAGGAGAGAGTGGGAGTGCACCAGGGGCGCAAGAACTGCCGTTCGGGGGCCTCCACATCCTCAGGGAAGTCCAACGGAGCGGTCAACATGCACAGGGCACAGAACACAGTCCAAAATGCCAAGTTCCCCCCTTACCAGTCTGCTGGTGGCCCGGCTGAACTCCTGGAAAACATAGGCCACCATCCCCCACGCCGAACAGTTCTCCACACCAGAGCTGAACAGCTCCTTGATGAAAGACAGGACCGCAGCCTTCACCTGCCAGGGAGGTGATGGCAAAGGAGGGTAATGATTAGTCCCTCTCTGGAAGCTCAAGGAAAGCTGCCTGTCCCTGACCTATGCATGAAGGCCCTACTTTGGGTCTTTGGTGAGGTGACAAGCAGACAGTCCCCAAGGCCCCTCCTGGCAGCAGCTCTGCTGCTAACATGACAGAGCCGGGAACCTCGGCTAGGTCCAAACCAGCAGCCTCCTGTTGTTTCCTTGCCAGGCTCCACACAGAGGGAAAGGCTTTTTTCTGCCACCATCCCTCCCCCAACCACCTCACCTTCCTCCGGGGGTCTCCAAACACAGACTCCACTGCCCTCACAACCAGGCGCCTTTTCTCTCTTATTCTCAGGGCTGAAAGAAATACAGGTACATTGCCCCAGAGTCCCCTCCCAAAAGCAACAGGGTCAAAGTGTCCCTATCCCACACAACGAGACAGAAAGCACAGGGCAAAAGTCTGGCTTCAGGAGAAGCAGCAGAAGCCCCGAGCAGCTCCACTTCTACCACTCTTTTGCAGGCCTGCCTCACACAGAGAGCTCGAGAAATGGGGTCTGCCCTGGAATTCGCTGCTGTTTGCGCTTGGAGCGTTCCTGAGCTTCAAACGTCATTCCTGGGGTAGCGTGGTTTATAACTACCCAGACAGATTCTTCAGCTGCTTCAATGCAGTTCAGCAGAACACAATTCCCCTGGGCAGCATAAGCTTTGTGAGCACGCACGCACCTCTGTGCATCACCACTGGAGTGACCTTTCTCAGGTGAAACATGGAAAGGAGCTTGGGCCACATTCAGCGTGCATGCAGTCAAATGCACACCACTGCTCACCCTTTCTTCCGGGTGTTACTTACGGTCACAGCGAACCAAAGATCTGAGCAGATACAGGGACGTTGTTCTACGAGCCTCGCTCTTCCTCCCCAGTTGTGAGAACAGAAACTTCATGGTGACCTTAGGGAAACTTCGGGCTGGAGGGAAGAAATCATCTTCTAGGTTAACGACCAACCTCTTCACCCATTGCAGAGGTTTGCAGGAGAGAGACAGAGAAACCACAGCCAAACTCTGCCTTCTTCCCCTTACCTAGAAGCAGCATGCAGTAGGAGAGCTCTGTTTTATGGTCAAGGCTGTGCTGCTTGGTCCCATCTGAAAGCTGTGGGAAGGAGGTACATGTTAGCAAGAGTCTTCAGAGGCACTGCAAAGAAGCTCTCCTCTCAGGTCCTGTCTCCCTGGGAACTGCCAGGGAGACAAAGATGCTGTTCAAGAACGACATTGCTTTCTGCTCCCAGAGCCGCCTTCTGCTCTCCATCACCCTTCTCTCTCTCTACAACTCGACGGAGAGCCCAGAGAGAGGTGTTTCTGCTCAGACGGACCAATTCTAGACCCAGGAGTCAGAGGCGAACACCTTCCTGAGTGTCTTGCCTACTCGCCTCCAACCCTCCAGAGGGAGCTTGAGCCCACAGCACAGGACCCACCGACACAACTAAGGCTCTGGCCCAGAGGCAACAGGCAGCCTCGGAGTTGCAGGCAGGGGGTCTGCAGCAGCAAAAGGCAATTGGGATGCAAGGGCTGGCTAGGATTCAAAGGCTGAGCTGGAGATCTCTGGGCTCCAGACTGCTCCAGCTCCCTGCCTGAGAGTGAAACTCCTTTGGGAACTCAGCTGCCCCTGCAGTCCCTACCAAGCAGGCAGCCTTCGGCCTGGAAAGGTCTGTGGGCACTTTGGTGGAGTGGGGCTCCTCGACAGCTGCACGCACCTGGCTGCAAGGGGTGAGAAAAGCCCGGGACAGGGAAGCTCTACGCCGCCACCCCATAGGTCTTTCTTGCCAGCCTGAGGCAGACGCGCTCAAGCCAAGGGGAAGTGCGAGGCATTCAGCCCCCCTTACCTGGCGGTGCACAACAGCGCAGATGGCAGACACTGCTCCTTTGGGAAGAGGGAGCTGGAACCTTGCCACAGCTTCCAAGAAATGATTGAGACTCTACAAGAGAAAGTGGAAACAAGAGGGTGGCTTGTGACCTGGAGCAGCTCCTTAACACAGGACTGCATGCTGCCACAGTTGGCACAGCAGAGCTCCCTCCTCTCTGTGCACCCTCACCCTGCCCTACAGAGCCATAGAGCGTCTTGCGCGATGTCTCACCTTGGTCACGTGAGAACTGTCTTGGACCTCTTTGTATTGGCCCAGGAGCCAGGACAGCTGGCTGCCCACATGCTCCTGGTACTCTTCTTTGTGCAGGAGGAGGCCCATCATAGCTGCCACAGCCCTGATGATGGCCTGCTTGAGCTGTATGCAGGGAAGGCAGAAGACATTGGTTTGCTCCAAGTGAAGCTCTGCTCTACTACGCCGCGTCCCCCACACACAATCTTCTCTCTTCACGACGACTGTGACTGCCCCTCTTCCTCTGCAGGGACTGTCTTCCTCGAGCAGAGAGGGACTGTATTTCCCCGCTTTTGTGCCCACAACCCTCCTGGCTCAGAGGCCACTGGCATCCGGCTGGTTCCCAGCAGGGATTCTCCCGGCCCCGCCTGGCCTCACTGGCTCCTTGCGGGTTGCAAAGCTGGAATCCAGGCACACTGTCTCTGAGCCCACAGCATTTCCATGCTCTTTAGCCACAGCAGGCTTCCAGCTCTAGACACTTTCTTGGGCAACCTGCTTCCTCCCAAAGCACGTCTCCTGACACTCCACCATCACCCAGAAAGACAGATGAGCTCCAGCATTACAGCTGCTGCTAAAGGGCCACAAAGGCAGCCGTTCTTACCTCCTGCTCTTCACAGGGCAGCCAGTTTTTGGTCACAAAGCAGTACAGTGGGAATGTTCCATCACACAACTGGGCTTCCTCCATCCGAGGGAAGGAGCATTTTGCCCAGTCTTGGAAGTAAAGAGTTACCGCTTTGGACCATGTTTCCAGAACTGCAGAAAAGAAGGGCAGAAAGGTCACTATGTCAAGCATGCAGCTGGGGGAATCTCTTGTATTATCATGCCGGCCTGACTCAAACTGCAGTGCCAGCCTCATGGGTGCTCAGCTCTGGAGCAGTTTTGGATTCTGGGGCAGGTGTGGAATGTTTTCAAATGTCTTCCTTGAAATGCTAAGCTGTTTCTCTCCTCCCTCTTCTCCTCCTTGTCCCCGCTAGCCCTTTTCCTCCTCCAAGGGTTGTTGCAGGAGGCTGAGTAGCAACATTCCCACAGCTCCATTCCTTTCCTGGCCACAGCAGTGTCCTGAGCTTCAGACACTGCTTTGACATTGTGCAGACTGTTTGGAGCTGTAAAGGGCATGAGCTCCCTAGAGGTTCAGAACCTGCGGTGAGAGCCTGGGAGAGAAGAGCCTTGGCTGTGGACCTGTGCTCACTAACTTGCCCTTCCCTCTGCATCCCCATGGAGCCCTGGAACTCGGCTGTGACACTCACCCCCACAGACAGCTTGCTTGATCCTGCTGCCATCTGCTTGAGTCAGCGTTACGTGCAGGGCATCCCAGGTCCTTTGCACAAAAGGGATGCAGCTCAGAGCTGCCGAGAAGGGATGGGGCAGAGGGAAAGAAAAGAAGCTGCCATCAGGGAGATTCTTGGGAGACTTTGGAGTCCAGCACTTCGCACCTCTGATGGGCCAGGGCTATGGGATGCCAGGCCACTTGGGACT
Organism: Dromaius novaehollandiae; assembly: GCF_036370855.1. Classification (NCBI taxonomy): domain Eukaryota; kingdom Metazoa; phylum Chordata; class Aves; order Casuariiformes; family Dromaiidae; genus Dromaius; species Dromaius novaehollandiae. The sequence continues at coordinate 883,669 of NW_026991421.1, read as the reverse complement.
CTCTGAGCAGGGCAAGGGGGATTCCAGAGCTGCCACAGAAAGTCCCTGGGCAGCTGGCGCGTGTGGGAGAGTGCCCTGCCAGGGCGCAAGCGTGCTAGTTGACCTTCCGCCAGAGGCCTGGGAGCTGGGAAGCACTTCAGGGTGGGCCTGGAAGCACAGCAGAGCAGGCCTCCACTGGGTTGGGTCTCCCTGCTGCCCCCTCCTTAGGGCACTCAGCTCCGGAGCTGAAGTCACAACTCCCAGCTGCTGCCAGGCAGCAAAAGACACAGCAGCCGCCACCTTGGAGGCCTCCACTTCCACAACACAATGCCTCCTCCCACTGCTCCAACAACCCAGCAGCAAAGCATGAAGCACGAGTTGCGGTACCATAGCTTGTGGCAAGTTTGCCGAGGGTAATAAAGAGGAATTCCCCAGGGATTTTCTCCACAGGCTTCAGGTGACACTGGAGCTCATCCATGACAAGCAGGAAGTGAGACTGGGCCAGGCACAGCAGGATGTCACTCGCTGCTCTTTGCAATTCCTCCGTTGCACCCTGCAAAAATAAACATGATGGAGAACAAGCAACACGGCAAGGGTTGAGGCAGCCAGACGTGGCCATAGCAGGAGCTGGGAACCATCCCTAGTTCTTAAGGCAAAGGGGAAATCTTGGGAGCCCTATAGCTTGCCAAAAAGCTGGGCTCTAGGCACGGTCCTCTGACTAGCTTCCAAGAGAACAAGCTTACCTGCAGCCCTCTCACGTCCCTTGAAGCCACTGCTATCAATTGCCTTAGAAGATTACTCTCCAAATTGTCACCATCTTCCTGCAGGACTCTCCCCAGTGTCCGGTAAGTTTCTACTCTATTACCCTGGGGACAAGTCAGAAAAGGGAGCATTTGAGCTTCTTTCTCCTTGATGTCCACAAAGTCTCAGAGCTCTGGGCACTTGGTGCACCCAGCCTACAAAATGGCATCTCGCAGACAGCTCCATTCCTAGGATCTAGTCATAGAAAGCAGGTGAGTGAAGAGCTTCACTGGAAGGTGTTCCACCCAACGGAGGATCCACCTATGGTAGGTGCTATGGTAGGATCTACTCGAGTTCGGAACTCAGCTGAGGTTTCTGTGATGCGGTGCTTGCCCGAGAGCACATTTTCCGTGCACCAAGAGCACCTGCCATGGCACCTGATGGGAGCCAGGCACGTTGGGAATCACAGCACTAGAATCCAGGCAGAATCCATGGACACTGCCAGCGCCTTACCTCATCCTCCTGCAGTCGGGTCAGCAGAGAGGCCACAGAGGCAGCCAAGGTGATGATGGCTGCAGGGAGGGACTCTGTCCTCCTGCCTCCATCCTCCCGCTCCTCCGGTCTCACCCGGGAAGATGCTTTAGAAAAGCAACCTGGAAGGAAACAATCCGAGGATGACGTGCCCTCCGGTGCGAGCATCAGTTGGAGGGTCAAAGGGCTCCTCAGCCTTCGGAGAAATTCCTGCCCTCTCTACTGACACCAAGCGACCAGCTGGCTCAGAGCTGGTGGCTCTGTTGTGGCTGATTGGAGCCCCCAGAATCAGGCAGGCAGGCCCGACGGCTGGTGAGACAGCACTGAAGTTGTCTGCCACGGACTATGGAGCCACGCAGCAGAGAAATGGCTCTGCACTGCTTGCTTCCTTTCCCATTTTGCTGTGGGATTTTGTGGATGAGTTCCTCGGGTGAGAAGGTCACAGTAGGAGGACCCAGATCAAGATCAGACAATTAGGAAAGGAGCAGAGGACAATCCCACATGTGAGGAGTCCTGCAGACTTGACCTACAGAACTGAGGAGTGGCCCTTACCCCGGAAGAACAGGAATCGCTTCATCTTGGAAGTAATTCCCAGCAGGCAGCAACGCTCTCTCCAACAACCTCCTCGCAGCTGGAAGAGCAAGCCACTACAGACCCCCCCTGCACAGACCGCAGGCCAGGGGAGCCAAGGCTACTGTGACACCAGTGCTCCCATGCACACCTCACAAAGGTGTCCTGACCATGAGGGCTTGTGCCTCGTGCGCTCACTCCCTCTGATGGAGAGCACCATATATTGGAACAGCCATGAGGGGGCTCCATCCATCCCCATGAAAGCCAAATGTCCCTGTGTCGCCAGTCACTCCTATTTGGGTCTCACTGCTAGAACGCTGGGGACTCTTGACTTGGTCTGAAGGTCGCCTCACCCCTCCTCTTCTGCTCAGTTAGCATGTTCCAGCCACCAGAGACGGAGTGGTCTCAAGTGGCTGGCCTGGCTCTTGTCTGTCTTTGCTTCCTGTCCTGACTTCCTCAGAACCACCTGCCATCACGTTGCCCCTGTGCATGCTTGGCTGGGTCATTCTCTCTGTCTCCTCCAACACATTTGCACTCTTTGTCCAACTAGAACAGAACCAGACAGACACTGGAGATAGAGACTGGCTAGTTAGTTCCCCTGCTGGCACAAATCCTCGAGTGTGGTCAGCACAAAGACCTTCTTGGCATGCCATGAACTGATGGGATTAGGTCAGAAGTTTCTCATTTATATTGACTTCACACTAGTGTTCCATTTCCAGAGCCAGCTAAGGAAACCTTTTTTTTTTTTTTTTTTTTTTTTTTTTAAGCTGAACAGAGAATGGCATAACAGTCAGACGCTAGGCCACATCCTCCTCTTCTGCTTTTGTTCTTGCTGGTATTTTTGTGGCACCTTGGAGTCCTTCTGAAAGAGCAGAACCTGGTTGTGCTCTGGGCTGTGCAAATGACAAGCAAAGAGGTGGTCCCTAGTGCCCTAAGGCACTTCCAGTCTCCATGCATGCAGAGAGCCCACACGTGGATGAGCGCAACGTGTTCATCCAAGCACTTTGAAGAGGAAGGCTGGGGGAATGGACAACAGTGCCATCTCTCTTCCTGAAAGGAATCGCTTGAACAGCCAAGATCGAATTACTGGTCCAAACATCTGAGCGGGCCAGTGAGAGTAGCACGCTTCTGTCGGAGATGGGAGAGCCTGTGTCAGTCACGGAGGGTTTTGCTTTTTGCATGCAGTAGAATTGTTTTGACAGAAGAAATGTTGAGAGAAGCCAACAGATCCTTCTGTGCCTGCAGTGAGAGCACTCACGCAGAGACCCAGTGTCGGCGCCCTCTCCCAGGGATGGGGAAGAGGTCCCCAGCCCGTGCCCAGCGCAGCAGCCTGACAGACTGTCATCTCTCCAGCCATGAGGTGGTGCAGGGCTGCGCCCCGCATTTGCTCTCTACCAGTCCCTTCAGAAAACACTGTCCTTTCTCCTCTGGACAGCCCCCGTGCTGGACAGAAGGAAGCATGTGAAGGGAGACCCTCCCCTCTTCAGAGCTGACAAGCGGCAGAAGAAAGTTACCAGGGCAGAAGTGAGACACCCCCCGCCACACACACACATGGTTTGTGCTGGGGCTGAACACCAAAGCCTTTCCTCCAGCCTCCCCTTGCCCAAAGCTGTGGGCTATGGGACACACATCTTTTTCCAGGGAAGTGGCTGGCTGCCTTGGGATCCTGGAGTCTCCAGCTTTGGAGGTGAAAAACTCTTGGGATTACTTTGAGAAGGTGGTTAGCAAAGAGAACCTAAGAGCAATAAAGTGCATGGGATAAATCACGCCTGTTTAGTTTCTTGCTCAGCCCCTTCCTAGCCTCATCAGACCAGGCTGTTGGGGTGTCCCATCCCACAGGTGAACGCTGTAACACCAGGCTGCTCTATAAAACCTAAGGGATGCGCTGAAATTGGCTCTCTTTCCACCTGCTGTGGTTTCTACTGAATCCAGCAGGACTTGCTAGTTCAAAAACAGCCCTGGTGGTAATCCACTGTCTCACATTCTTTCTGGTGACTGGCATTTTCTTGGTGCACTACAGGATGGTGTAGAGAACCGGTACTAAGTGCGGTTTTGTCTCGACATTGCTGCCGCTGGGCCGCACCGGGCAATGCCGCGCCGGTGCCCCCGGGAGCCATCCGCGAGGTAAACAACCTCATGTGCCTGCACAGGGAGAAAAAAAAAGGCGCAAAAAGGGCAGAGAAAGGCTTCTAGGGGAACATCACGTCTGGCACGAACCGCACGTACACATTTGCGATCTGCGCAGGAGCAGGAGACCACCCCCCCCCCCCCCAGAAGCCCCCAGCCCGTTTCTGGAAGGGTCCGAGAGGGCAGACTGCGCACGACAGCTAATCTGCATGGGAAGTGAGGAAGCACCGCCCAGAGGGGGGCAAGAACCTATAAAAACTGCAGACTGGCTGAATGGGGGGGGGGCTTGTTTGCGAGGAGTGGAGGTCTGGAACGGAGTCAGCGGAACATCATCAGACTCGGAGTGGCAGTAGCTAGTTTCTTTTCTCCTTTTCCAACTTTCTCTATCTTTTCCCCTTCGCTTTTCCCCACCTTTTCTCCCCACTTCGTTGAAAATAAAGTTAAAAGATTGTACGATATTTGACCGGTTTTAGCGTCTTAATCTCGTCCTTGGGATCGTAACGAAACCTTCCCAATATTGGATCGGGACATGTAATTGGTGTCACAGAGAGGATCCCTTGAGACGAGAGTATCGTACAACCTTATGGTGTGCTGAGCGACTGTGTGTGTGAACGAGACGTACGAACAAGTACGAAGCGAGTGCGGAGTTCCGATCCGCGGTTCTGCTCTCCCGCGAGGGAAGCAGCCAGAGACGAGCGAAGCGTAAGGAAGGAGTGAATGCTGAGATCTTTAGTATACTTGTTTACGGTTTGGCCTCCTGAGGGTGTATAGGGGAAACTTGGATTTTCAGGTGTGACCCCCTCAGGATGAAATCCCCATTGTAGGACGTTTTGTAGTAGGTTACGGTTTGGCCTTCTGGGAGCGTATAGGGGAAACTTGGACTCCTTTAAGGTTTGGCCCTCCCGGGACGAAATCCCTTTAGTAGGATATGGCCACCAAGAAGGCAGGCAATTTTTGTGAGGAAATCGAGAAATTGTATGATCTTTTGGAAGTACACCGTTCTCGCCCCTCGCCCTCAGGACGAGACTGGGCACAGGACCATTGGTTCCAATTGCAAAGTGTAGTGGACCGAATAGCGGTCTTGCAAAAAGAAGCTAAAGTTAAGAAAGGAAAAGGAAAAGCTACTGTTTGCTAGGAGCGTGCCTAGCAGCTGCGGTGGAGGACAGGCAGTGGGCACCTTGTCAGGCAGAGGCTGTGGTTGCCGCGCTGCAAGCAGCGGTAACGCCACTGCAAGAACAATTACGGGAAACCAAGTGGGTGCTGGAGGAGGAGAAGCACCAAGGTCTGATACTGAAAGAGGAGCTAAGAAACCAGCTCCTGAGGGAGGCAGACACCCTCACCGAAACTGAGGTGCTGCTCGAGGGAAAAGGGGTACGCCAAATTTACCCCCAAAGGGACATAAAAAGATTAAAGGAGGCCGTAGATGGCCCCCCCCCCATATGTGCCCACTAGTCAAAACGGAATATATATATATGAGGATGACAGTGACAACCGCCCCCAGGTTGTTACCAAAGAAATCCCTCTCACAGCTACCAAACTGGCCAAGCTGCGAAAAGATTTTGCTAGAACAGCTAGGGAATCCGAAACCAAATACGTGTGGAGGGTATCCCTGTCAGGAGCGGACAGAATCCTGCTATCGGAAAAGGAGGCAGAGGGATATTGGGGCTCAGGCGTGTTCCTGACGATGGGCGATCGCCAAGCCCCATGGTCCCTGACTCAGAGGGCCGCATATTGGGCAGGGGGGGGCTGAACCCTTTGGAAAGGGGGGATCCCCTAGCTATAACAGGTTCCGTTGCTCAATTGCTGGAAAGTGCACAAAAGGCAGCTTGTCTACAAATGATGTAGGATCGGGAACTCAAGCCAAACCTGAGCTCTCCAATGTTATTGCTGGTAGATCCCGAGCGGAAGACACCCCTAATATGGGGACTTCCTGATTCCCTGAAAACTACTGGGATCCAATTGCAGGGGAGAATCCAAAATGTGCCCCGCAAGGAGAGAATCGCGGCTGCCCTGGAGGGGATGGTAACCCCTGAGCATCGGTGGCTGGGGAAAAAGGTGTGGACCTGGGGGGGGGAGGTAGCCCAGGAATTGATCAATTATGGGAGGAAATACGGGCCAGTCGGCCGGACTTACCAAAGGGTGGAAACTAGGGCCGTGTGGGCGGCAGAGCCAGCAAACAAGCCGCTGGCATTTTCTGGGAGGAGCCCAAATTTAGCCAGAAGAGAAAGATCCCTGACCCGGCAGGGACTATGGCCGTTGGGGCTGCAAAAAGGCGTGCCCCGAGACTTGATGGACAGGCTCCCGACCAAAAAACTAGAGCTGCTGGTACAGAGGTGGTCCGGACAGGGACCCCCGCCCAGACCGAAACCACCCCCGCGCCGGCCTTAAACATGGGGGAGGAGTTCGAGGGAGGACGAAAGGGAGGCGGGAAACTAGCTCCTCCGCCCCCTCAGGGTGTGGGGGGAGGCGGAGGGCGGATGTTTATAAGACAACTCACCTGCAGTAACAAAGGAGATTCATTAATCACCATAGCTGTGGGGCCGAAGAGAAGGCCTGTAACTTTTTTAATTGACACAGGGGCCCAAATTACAGCGCTAAAATGGAGTGAGGCGGAAGGGTGTGGCATCTCGGTCCTGTCCAAACACCTAATAGTTTTAAATGCTCTGGGGAAGACCCAGACTGTGCCCATGACCCCGGTAACATTGTGGTTACCAGGGGAAGAGAGTCCTGTGGACACCATGGCGGCTGTGGGGCCTTTTCAAATGAACCTCTTAGGCATAGACGTCCTGAAGGGGAAACAGTAGCGGGATACCCAGGGGAATTCGTGGTCTTTCGGTGTTCCTCAGGTTAGAAGACTAACCGGAGATTTCGGTGTGGCAGTGCGCTTGCTGCAAGCGGCGCCTCCCCTCCCCCCCTTCCCGGCTGACTAACGTAAAACCCTATAACGAGAGAGGATATTGCCCCAGTATTGGAGGACCTGAAAAAACAGGGAGTTGTGATCCTGGCACAGTCCCCCTTCAATTCCCCTGTATGGCCAGTTTGAAAACCAAATGGTAAGTGGAGACTAACCATAGACTATTGGCGATTAAATAACAATACAGGACCATTGACAGCCGCTATGCCAAATATCGCTGAATTAACAGTGACTATCCAGGAGCAGTCCCACCCTGTGATGGCAACAATCGATGTCAAAGACATGTTTTTTATGGTCCCTTTGCAGCCTGAGGACCAAGAGCATTTTGCCTTCATGTGGGAGGGACAGCAATACACGTTCACTCGACTACCTCAGGGGTGCAAGCACTCCCCTACACTAGCCCATCATGCGCTAGCACAAGAGCTTGAAACTGTCCCCATACAGGCGGGAGTCAAAATTTATAGATAGACTAATACATAGACAATGTGCTCGTGGGAGGGAGCCAGGTAGAGGATGTTGAGAAAAACGCAGCGCGACATTATTGCTCACCTAGAGCAGATAGGGCTGACAATTCTGCCCGAAAAGATCCAAACTCCCTCCAGTGAAGTAAAATTTCTGGGAATCTGGTGTGTGTGTGTGGGGGGGGGGGGATGACCTGCATTCCCCCGGATACCCTGTCCTCATTGGACTCAGTTAAAATGCTGGAGTCCAAAAAGGACCTGCAACACGCTCTAGGGCTGCTTGTATTTTGGAGGAAGCACATTCCTGATTTTTCAATTATTGCCAGGCCTTTATATGACTTACTACGGAAAAGGGCTCACTGGGAGTGGACCTCGGTCCACAGCGAGGCGTTGCAACTGCTGGTTTTTGAGGCGAACGCCTACCAAGCTTTGGGGCCAATCCACCCCACCGACCCTATCCAGATCGAAAGGGGGTTTGCCCAGACCGGGCTTTCCATCTACCTGTGGCAGAAGGGGCCAGAGGGGCCTACACAGCCCATCGGGTTTTATTCACGCAGCTTCAGAGACGCTGAAAAGTGGTACACCACGTGGGAGAAGGGGCTGTTTGTAGTCAGCCTTGCTCTAAGGGAGGCTGAACGAACTATTCGAAAGCAACCCCTAGCTCTCCGAGGTCCGTTTAAGGTGACCAAAGCGGTCCTGGCAGGGACCCCGCCCCCTGACGGGGTGGCTCAGAGAGCCTCCATACGAAAATGGTGCGCACAAATAGAGCACTATTGTGAAATTTTTTCTGTAACAGAAGGAGCCACCAAAGTATTAAATATACAAGATGAAGCAGACTTGAATAAAGAAGCCCCCCAACTCCTCCCTGTAATTCAAGTAGCTCCTCCCTTTTCCGATCAGATCCTAAATGCATGGTTCACAGATGCTTCCTCAACGCAGGAAGGGAAAACCTGGAGATACTGGGCTGTGGTGCTCCAAGTGGGGACTAAGGAGCAGATCATTACAGAGGGAGAGGGCAGTGTGCAGGTGGGAGAGCTGGTTGCAGTGTGGAGCGTGTTCCAACGCGAAAGCCAGGCTACTTCCCCTGTACACATCTACACGGACTCATATATGGTGCTCAAAGGCTGCACGGAATGGCTTCCTTTTTGGAAGCAAAACTGCTGGGAGGTTAATAGAATAATAAATATACTTGGAAAGCAAAAGATGCTAGTGGGAAAACTCACTAGATTCACACAAAATGGATTATTCCCTCCTTCTGACCTGAGGAGCGAGTTTGTTCTTATTTCTGTTTTCAAGGGCGGTGATCTGACCAAGATGCACCTACTGCTCTCGACCATCCTGATTCAAGGATGCATCCACGAGGGCGACGAACGACCACTCCCTCTACCTTCCCCCAACCCATTTAATCCCTTCGAGAACAATGAATTCGTGTTGCTGGTGAAAGCAGTAAGCCAAGCTTTCAATTTAAGCCACTGCTGGGTTTGTGGAGGACCGCTAGGGTTATCAAGTTGGCTGTGGACATCCACATCCCTCACCCCAGACCAGATCGTAAGCAATTATAGCGAAACCGCGAACAACATGTGGGACGACAGTGGGACCTGGCCAATTCAATTTCCAGCCATGGGGCAATATTGTTTAAATCGTACCCAGGAGGGAGGGATCGAAGTGGGGGAAAGTAAATGTCGATGGACACTCACTCGTAAGCCGCTCGATAAAAATGGGAATCTCCACTCATGGATGTGGCTCGATGAAATGGGGCGCAGTCGGGGATTTGAGGGATACTGGTCAAACAAAAAATGAAACTTTAACTCTCCAAGGATCCAATTATCCCCCTTACAAGCAAACCTGCAAATGGGAAGGTACTTCTGGGGCTTGGTATTGTACCAGCCGAATAGGTGATGGGATGGTCACATTTGTCAGCCCTCTGGGCAACAGAGACACAACTTACTTTCAATTCCCAACAGGGATAGACGGGCTATTTGCTCAGAGCATCAGAGCTAAGAAGGGGCATTATTGGATCTGCGGACACACAGCATATAAATCTTTACCCGCGGGGTGGTCGGGAATTTGTTATATAGGGATTATCAGACCTTTGTTTTTCCCTTTTACCAGAAACAGGCGGACCTCAGTTAGGCATAAAGGTATATGATAACCTCGGAGACAGAAGTGTTGCCCGTAAGACACGATCCATTAAGGTAGATTTTTGGGTGGGACGCAAAAATGGGGGAATAACGAGTGGCCTCCTGAATGAGTAATTCAACATTACGGGCCTGCAACCTGGAACCCTAATGAACCAATATCAGGGGTGAGAGAACCAATTTATAACCTAAATCGAATAATCAGACTACAGGCGGCTCTAGAAATTATTACCAACAAAACCGCGGATGCAATAGATCTTTTAACTTGGCAGTCTCAACAGATGCACACAGCAATCCTTCAGCACCACATGGTTTTAGACTATCTGTTAGCTGAAGAGGGAGGGGTGTGTGGGAAATTAAATGTTTCCAACTGTTGTTTAGAAATAGATGATGTAGGCGAAGTAGATCTCCAGGTAACCAAAGATATCAGAAAAATAGCCCACATCCCCGTCCAAACCTGGAACGGTTGGAGTGGCTATTTGTGGTCCTGGTTACTGGGGGCACCTTGGGTGAAACAGTTAATATTGTATTTGTTATGTGTGGTTGCCGCTTTAATGTTCTTACCTTGTATAATTCCTTGCTTTGTTCAGTTAATCCGACATGTTGTGTCAAATATGCAATTCGTTCCCACCACCTCAGCCGGTGGCATAAAGAAAATCTGTGCCTTTTCTGTGAAGGAGGAAATTGCATATTAACATCCACCGCGCATTTGCCATCTGTTTTATACCTGTTGTAACAATCACCTTCCTCGTTAACTCAGTTTTGCTGTGTGTTCTGTGAAGTTAAATGTTGTTAAAATTGTTAAAGAATGACCTTGCATTGAGCAACACCTCTGTTTAATCACTGTTAAGCACCTTTTTTTTTTTTTTTACCCAAACCCATGTCGTTCCTTTTACTTTTCCTGCGACTTGTCAAAAATTGTTCATAACTACTGTGCGCGCTTCTACCTTTTCTATACTTCCTTCTGATCTCTCTATCTCCTATCACCACCGTGGACGAAGGCTATGAAGACTTCAGGAAGGAGACGTACCAATCAATGTTTAAGTCACGGGGTGGTGTGGTGGACAGATGAGTGAACTATTGCCTTAAACATTTCTTGGTACATAAGGTGCAAGCAAACCATAACCCCGAACAAGCCATCTGTTCCCGGCGGGAACAGGACTGAGTTGCTGTGACACCCAAAATGGTCTCCCTGTGACCACCTGGGACACACCGAGCCTGCGCTGAACCAGACCACGATCGGGCAGAGACTTTGGGACCTGGCCTAGTTCAGTGAGAAAGGGCCCCAGAGCTGGTGCAGGCTGGAAAGATAAGGGAGTTACAAGCAGTCTGCATTCCTATGCTTCACACTCCAGGAGGGAGGATGCGAAGGCTTTGAAATAAGGCCTGCTTGGGCGCCAGGACCCTGGGAAACAAAGCCTCCTCTCACTGCTGAAACAATGTTAATTAAGGTGGGGGGGGGGGGGTCTGGATTATATCCTCTTTGTCAGGACCTTGGAAGATAACACCTACTGTCACTGCTGGGGCAGTGCTAATTGCTGGAACAACACCTCTTTGTGTTTGTGCCCTGAGAGACAAGGGTAGGACCCAAGGAATCAAAACACATCTGTCAGCAGAAACCGCAACAGTAAAGATAAGGGAGAAAAAAAACAGCCTGCCTAGGAACAACGATGAGACCCAATAGGACATTTATTTAAAATTATTTACCGTACTCATGGTAAATATCCCATTAGATGGAGGAAAGGAGAGAAAAGGTGTTTCCCAAAGTGTTTGTTTAATTGCTTATGTCTTCCTTGTTTTCCAATACCTGAATCAGTAATTAAAGGTTTGTGTTAATGGGCAATACATTAAATTAATCAGAATCACAGAATAGTTGGTGTTGGCAGGGACCTCTGGAGATCATCCGGTCCAACCCCCCTGCTCAAGCAGGGTCAGCTGGAGCAGGTGGCCCAGGACCATGTCCAGCCAGGTTTTGAATGTTTCCAATGATGGAGATGCCACAGCCTCTGGGCAACCTGTTTTCCAATGTTCAACCACTCTCACAGTGAAGTGTTTTCTTACGTTCAGACAGAATTTCCTGTGTTTCATTTTGTGCCCATTGCCTCTCTTCCTGTCACTGGGCACCACTGAGAAGAGTCTGGTTGTGTCTGCTTTACACCCTCCCATCGGATATCTATAAACCTTGGTATGATACACACACGCCCCCCTCAGAGCCTTCTGTTCTCCAGGCTGAGCAGCCCCAGCTGTGTCAGCCCCTTCTCACCTAAGAGATGCTCCAGACCCCTAATTATCTTCGTGGTCCTCCGCTGGACTCGCTCCTGTAGGTCCACGTGTTTCTTTTACTGGGGTGAAAGTCCACGAGTCAAATTTGTTTGCCCATGACAGGCCTCCATGTAAACTAAGGTATTCAATTTTCCCATTTATCGTAATTATTGTGACCAAGAAGGCCTCTCCCTGTGTTCCTGTATCCTGAGAGAGAATCTCTGACAATGTGCCAGTGACACCTGCAGTCTTTGTGCTCTTTGCTTTTGTCAGAACTGCATTACAGGAGGAGCCGCTGGATAGAGCCAGGATTTGAGAAGGGATGAGCATTGCAGTCCCATTTCTTGGAGAATCACTGCAACACATATATTCTCTGCCAATTAATTTCTTCATATCTTAATCTTATTTCACCATCTTACTTCACCACCCGACACCTGGCACCATAGTTATTGCCGATAAGTGTCAATAGTCCTGTCGAGTGAGCTTTGGATGTTTTACTTTCTCATCAGCATCACTGAGCACAGACTGCTGGTACAGAGTTCAACAGAAGAGAGTTTCCCGGATCAGAAGTGGGAAGACCTGAGGGCAGCCCCAGCACTGATAGCAGCCTGTATGTAACACTGATCACGCTTAAGTTGTTTTTGTGATTATGCTTTGTCCCTTGTCTAAAATTTAACACAAATAAAGACAGACTATGTCTCACTGTGGCATAGTCTTGTCTCAGGTATTATCCCAGAAGTACACAGAGAAAACTACATTTAAAAATCGCTAAGTCAGAAAACCAACTACTCCGAAGGTAAGCCTTGGCCGGAGTGAAGCTTTCACACACTTTGCCATAGCCAGCAGTTATCCAATATTTTGCCTTCTCTTGCTGCTTGATGTCTTAGGCCTTATTTATTGCACTCTATTCAAGCCAAACTCTTAAGAAAAATAATTTTCTTCATAGGTCTTCCTGGACTGATCACAATTATCATACTGTAAAGCCCCACAAGCGTTGGTATATTTTTGTGACGTGTCTGAAAGCTGAAGCAGGACTAGGTCGGCCTCACCTGGGAAAGACTGAGGAACAGAGAGACAGAGTTTGACATGTCAATTAATTCTAGCTATAAGAAGTTATTACGTGTTTCCTGGCATTATACAGTTTTCCTTTGTGTTGCTCTGAGCATTTAGCAGTTCTGCAAATTTGATTAAAGCCTTTGAATCTAGCACACAGGAATATTCATAGTACACTTGGAGAGCACCTGAGGGTTGCTGTGACTTACCTGTAGAAAAGGCTTATGGACTTCATTTCTCCTAGGCAACCTTCAGCTGGGTCACATTAGCTTTTCTCATCTTACCTTGTGTATCTCTTACCTCTGTTCTGCACCAAAAAGCACATGGGTCCTAGAGGCAGGTGGCTGCCTATGCGCTGGTGAGCTGGGGAAGGGAAGACAAAAGGAAAAGAGCAGCGGACCACATACATGGATATGCTTCACAGTATGAGAGGGTATAAATTAATATTGAAATTGATCCTGGCATTTTGTCTCTGTGTTAATGCTTGATCTTGACATTTCCATAACATTCCTTTAATACTTCTTTTTCTTCTAATTCGGGTAATTTCACTGGTTTAAAGAAAAAAATCAGACAAGATTTTCCAGTGCAGGCACCCGGCAAGGACAGGTTAGCCAAGCAGTAAGTGTCTTTGGCCCTTGGACTAATCTGTAACCTTTCTGCAGGGATCCATTAAACTTAGAAGCTTTGGGGCTGACCAAGGTGATCATTCACTGCAGAAACACATTCCTGAAGAATAGGGCTTTGGAGACCTGTGTTCGACCACCTTCAAAGCCAACCGAAACAGCCTGCAAGCAGGTCATATTCTCCCTTTGCTAGACCCGAGGGAAGCAATAGGGAGACCCAAGGCCACTGGAAACACTGAGCTAAACAGTTCTTCCTTTAATAATTCCCTCCAGGGGGTTGCATGCCGCCTTCTTTCAGATGACCCTGAGCATCTCTGCACACAGCCTCAGGTATTGCTTGGAAGCCAGGCTGCAAGGACACAGCATGCTGCAACCTTCAGCGTCAATCCCGAGCAGAGGATGCTCTCCTCCAGCCTTCCACCCTCCACCCCGTGTCCCAGTATTCCTCTTCCATTCAAGCCAAGCTTTCATCTCATTTGTAAGTTGGGGGCTTAATTCTCTCTGCTACTTGACCCAGTGGCGGGGAGGGAGGCCCTAGGGGAACAGAGCCAAGGCTGCTATCACCTGGCTGCCACAGAGCATGGAAACAGAGGGAGGCTTCAGCTGGTGTACACTCGGTGTGGACAGGGAGCTGGCTCCCGTGAGCTAGCAAGACTCAAATGTCACGGTAATTACCATTATGGGCAGTTTTTTCTTAGACAGCCAGAAAGCCAATCCATGGCACAAAGCCTCCCTGACAAATTCCAAGTTTGTGCTTCAGAAACAGGGAGAAATTCTTAAAGAGAAAGCACAACAAAGTATAATGAAAAAGAGGTGAAATAATATATTTTTGTTTCCCTTCAGTGTGAGAAATAGCTAAACTGTTCTGCCTAAAGTTTTCCAAACAGTACAATACAGTAGCAAGCTTGAAGGAGAAAACTAGCATGATAAAATTTGAAGCAAACTATAAATGTTTGGCAACTGAAGGTGGTGTTTTATGAGAAGTACTAAGGAACCTTAAAATTCACAGCATTATTAGCTTTGCCTATAATTATACTGGTACCTTGACTACAGCCTTTTTTTCCTCATGATGAGATGAAGTAATTTGCCCAAATTTTCTTCCAGAGAAAACTGGCATAAATTATGTGACAAAATATTAACCTATTCATCAGAATTCAAATGTTTTGCTTCATCACCAGCTTTAAGGTACAGTCTGACGAAAGCTCCCCTGCAATCACAGCAGTACAATAGAGCACTGATTCTTCTTTTTCAATAGGCTGCTGATTAAAACAGGTGATGAAAATCACCTGCTCTAGCTGTGATCTGGCTGAAAAGGAGCCCAGCTTAACCTAACAGATTATTGGGATAAAGATGTTCAGGCAGCAGAGGGTTTATAGGAATTCATTGGCTATATTAGTTAGTGTAGGAAAGATTTTGTTGCTGTTCTGTAAGTATTCTAAGGGAGAGCGGCACATTGCAGCTACCTATGATGTGTCCTCGTTTGTGCAAACTTTGTTCAGGGAAGGGCTGTGAGACTGGTGCTTCATTCAAGTCCTGGGTCACCTATGGGGAAACGGCCTAGGAAAGGGCCCTAATGAGAATATTGGATAGTGTGGACTGCTCCAGCTGGCAGTGGCCTGGGAAACAGGCAGGCTGGCAGGAGTCTATGAATAGCAGGATTTGATCCCGAGAATCCAACTACTGAGTTTTAGGATGAATGGCATCGCTGAAGCTGGCTGAGAAGATCTAGCTCTCCTTTCAGTGGGATTGGCTTGTACCATAGAGTGAGCACCTGAAAATCTAGAGAAAGTCCCTCAAAGGGCAAAGAATTGCATGTGCTATGAGAGAGGACCAGGGCAACTTGGGGAAGCTCACTCTGTGAAGGATGGATGGAGAACATCTGCTTTCGGTGGTGCAAGATGAGTTAGTCTTAGCCAGCAAGGACAGGTTAGCAGTGAGTGTCCTTGGCCCTTGGACAGATCTGTGATCTTTCTGCAGGGATCCATTAAGCTTAGAAGCTTTGGGGCTGACCAAGGTGATCATTCACTGCAGAAACACGTTCGTGAAGAATAGGGCTTTGGAGACCTGCAGAACAAGGCGTTGTGGCGCTGATGTTCACGGTAAAAAACGTGATTTGGAAAAAACTTTAAAGCTTTAGGCTGTTAAAACACTCAAAGGGGATGTTACTGCAGTCCAACACCCCTTATTAGAAGTTTACAAACCCCGTCAGGGAGGGTCTGGGTATCTTTGGCCCTCTGTTGATGCAGGTAGGAGTAGATGGCATCTTATTATCTGTTCTAGCCAAAGTGAAAACTGCCATTACTATAAAGGAGAGGGGATTTTCTCTTTGCATTTTTGGAAACACTAAATTCATTAAAAAAAAAAAAATCTGCAGAATATAAGTTGTTAGAAAACTGGAAAGCTCAGCTGCAGAGTAGGATTGTGCAATACTGAGGCACAGATTTTAACTCTTTAACTCTAGTTCTCTTGGGAATGCCAGAATAACTGCTGGAGGCAAGCTGATGCTAGACTGGTGAACTTCAGGAACAGGTGAAGTCTTGCAGCCAAAGTACAGACTATTAATAGGCAGTGTGTCGTCGGTAACTGTTATCAGAGCTACGCAGAGAAAGGAAATAACCATTTTTGAAGGTTTTTGAGAACTCAGAATGTGGCTGTGTCTCAAAGCACAAAATCTGTAGATTTTTAAGCACACTTTTAAGAATGCCTTCATTGGCACATTTACAAAAATAAGAAGTAATAGAAAACATAGGCAATTATAAAAAAATATTAAAAAATCCTTGTGTGCCCTACTTCTACAGCTACCTGCTCCCAGGTCCCGGCCTGCCAGAGCCCTTCCAGGTCCTCGATCTTCCTTCCCTGAGCACCACGGAGCTCTCTAGACGGCTCAGGAGGAGCACCTCAGGGGAAAAGGTCTTCCCAGTCCGCCCTTCCCTCGCCATGGCCGGGGCTCTTTCCCCACGGGGAGCACCTTGGTGGTGGCACCTCCCTGGTTCCAGAAGGACAGAAGAGGACTCCCAGTGCTTCCTGGGACTAAGTACTTAGACCTCTCCGGTATTTTGTAATCCACAGAACACGGATTCTCCTCCCCGCCTCGCTTCTTCCTCAGGTTTTTCTCAGGCAAGCCCCCACTGAGGGTTTGGCAACACAAAATCCAGAGCCAAAGCACCCAGAAATGGCCAGAGGCTGCTCCTCCAGACGCTGGAAGATAAATCCCCATTGTGCCAGAAAACAACCCTCCACAGACAAACACACTCTGGAATCGCTTGCCCACCTCATGGTGTTCAAGGTTGGGTCAGGATTCACAGCCCTCTCTAGCTCCAGCTCCACATACATAGCTCAGACACACGGCAAGAACAGCAGGTCTGCAGGCACCACAACAGCCCTGCCGCAGCCAGGGGCTGGTCGAGAGGCCTCGGCCCCCAAGGAAGCTCCGCAGGGGCTTCTGTTCAACACGCAATGCTTTATTTTGGTCCGCTGGTTGCACCGGCTCCATGGTAACACAGCCACCTCTCTGGGCTGGCTGCCCTCTCCTCGCCCCTCTGGCCTTCCCACTCCTCACTTTCCTGGGGGCGGGGCACTCGCATGACCTCCCAGCTGGTGTGGACATTTCTCAGCTCGGACCAGTTGTCTCCCAGGACCTGAGCTGCTGCCTGCTGCACACTGGGATGCTGGTCTTCCTGCATCAGCTGGAGAGCTGGAACAACACAGGCAGATGCATCAGTGACTGTGAAAGCCCAGGACAGACTGGTCCTAACTTCCCTGGCTCTCTCAGCAGAGCATCACTTGGCACAGCTGCCAAGCCTTCCCTGGCCTCACTGCTGGCGGAGGGTGGCAAGGCTGCACTAGGAACAGCTGCCTTTGCACACTCTCACTGCAAGCCCTCGGCCTTCCGCACATATCCAGCAAGAGAAATTCTCCCCGGAGACCAACGGTCCCTCCAGTAGCAGTCTTCCATGCCCCACGAAGCAGGAAGGAGGCTTCTGCAGCCATTTTGCCAAACGTGTGCAAAGGTCTAATTTCTCAAGAGCTTGACAACTTTTCCCAAGTTTGCTTTCATGCAAAAGACATTCTTGGTTTAGCAGGAACTTGTCTGTCTGGGGATGCAAGGCCTCGGAGTCCATATTCACCTGGGATTAAGTCACAGCCCGGGCAAGGTTTGGGGCAGGACACCGGGCAGAAGGGGAAGCACAGGGGAGCAGAAGGTGTGGATGTCTCTGCCCAGGCAAGGAGAGAGTGCAGTGCAGGAGGGGCAAGTGTGACCTACCTGTACTTAGAGCACTCATATCCTGCTCTCCCAGCCACCGGGCATCTGCGTTTTCCAGGATCACACCTACTCACACAATGCAAATGCGTCAACAGCAATACACTTCCCATGGTGGCCCCACTTCCCAGGCTAGTCTCGGACTCGTCTTGCACATTGAGGATGGGCTTTGGGGAGCACAGGAATGTGCTAGATATGAAACCAGCAGGCTCCCGTCTACATTTAACTCCCTAGGAAGAGGCATGAAGTGGAGCTGAGAAAGCTGTGTGCCAGGGGCTAAGCCTCATCTGGAACACTACTTCCACTGTGCTTTTCCTACAGAGACTTCAGCCCCTTTACGGCCCTTCCCTAATTCCTCCTGCTGCCAGCCTCGTAAGGCACGTGGCTGTTCCCACCCCACTGCAGAGAAAGTGGAGCTGGCCCTTTGCTACCTCTTGGAGGCAGGAGCAGAAGAGAACTGCAGCTTTGTCTCTCACCGGTTAATTTGATGGCCGCAGTCTGCATCGCCCAACACGAGCTCCAGAAGTAGGTCCGGAAGGTGTCATAGACACTGTCCAGAAGCTCGGGGACGTTTCTGGCCTAGGGGAAAACAGAGACAAAGGAGCTCTTGGGCTGAAAAGGCCCTGCCATTGACCCTGGGCAAGCAGAGTGGGCAAACCGGGAGAGGAGGAAAAGAGCTGCTGGCTGCAAGGCACTGACAGCTCCCATCACTGCCATGCCAGATGCTGCTCTACCAGCTCTCTGAAGAGCACTCCATGCTCCAGGTCTCTGGGCCAGGGAAAGTCCCTGACACCACTCAGTCTTACCCTGGGCCACAGCTTACTTACCAGGTGACTGCAGACAGCTTCCTGGAGCTCTTCTGCACTCTTCTCCATGTTCAGGGTAACGTGAGTCTGCAGCTTCCGCAGGCCCAGCAGTGGAGTGCACAGCACAAAAGTGCTTCTGCAGGCCTGCAAAGGAGAGGGACTCCAGCTCAGCCCTCCCCAGGCACAGCCAGGTGCCTTTCAAGGGGACTCCTGGAGCTGAGCACTGCTCATGTGCTGCAAGGAGAGGCAATACAATTGCCAGCAAGGAGAGGGAAAGCTTGCAATAGCAAGGACATGTAGAGAGAACGTGCAGCTATGTAGAGAGCGGCAGGAAGGGCAGACCTGCTCTGCTCTTGCCCTGCATCGCTCTCCCTCGGAAGAGAGAAGTGAAACATGGCTCTTACATTGTAAACTGCAGGGTCAGGGTCCCGAAGGTGGAGCAGAATTCTGACCCAGGTAGTTTTGGCTTCTTGGCACAGGAAAGATTTCCATCTCCTCTTGGCAAAGGAGGCCAGGATTCCATATAAGGTGAAGGCTGCAGAACGAAGCACTGCCTCATCCTGCAACCAAGAAACCCCAACCATCAGGTTGCTAACTAGGGCTCCAAAACAAACATCTCTTGACCACACAAACGCTTGCAGCTGAGCCCAACATCCTGAGCAACAGGTCGTCTCCATTTGTCCGAGGCCCACAGATCAGGAGAAACCATTTCTCTGAAGGACATCCCTCGGGAAACAAGAGAGGCTGGCAGGGTGCCGCTTCCTTCCTTGTCCCTTGCTCCGCTCCTCGCAGCCTTGCCCACTCAGCTCCTGGGCACTTGGGCTAGTGGCCTCTGAGGTCCTCAGTGACTTTACGGGCAGCTGACACCGAGACAAAAGCCGAGCAGCTCTCGGCCTCTCAAGGAGTCCCACAAAGGGACTCCCTCCCTTAGTGGCCAGACTTTCTTCACCACTCTCCAAGGCCAAGCCCAAGATGACTCCCTCTGCGTGCCCCTGGGTAGCACTATGTCTCCTGCTTTCTCTGCAGCCTTCTCCATGAATGACCCTTCTTCCCTGAACACACACAGGCCTCATGCGTGTTTGCCCCCATCAGAGCTTTCACATGGATGACCTTACCAAGACTGCTGCCACAAGCGTTACCTACTGCTCTTCACTTACAGCATCAAAGAAAGTCTTGGTGTACAGGGCAATGTCCCGGAGGGTCATGCCAAGGCCCTTCTCTTTCAACTCCGCCACCACTTTGGCCAGCGCTGACAAGCTCTCCCCTGCGATCTGTGAAGAGCTGACGTCCTTGATGGCTCTCAGTAACACCTCCACAACGGCTGCCTTATGCTCTCGCAGCTGTCAAAGCAGAAGACATACAAGAGCTTCTCACTAGCCAGACCTCGCACATCTCTTCTTCACCATTTCTCCCAAGAACAGAATTTCATGGAGACCATTGCAGAGCACACCTTAGCCCAAGCCTACATGCTCAGCCTCACAATACACCTTGGAGGCCAGAGGCATGGGCTAGAATGGCACACGGTCTCAAGGAACACCAGCGTTTCCCTTTTTGCTGCTCTGCCCAGTTGCTTGAAGCCCTGTGCAGCTCTTCACTAGGACCTTTTGTGTTCAGGGATGCCTTTAGTCAGCAGCAATCTCATTCTCACCTTCTCAGGTGCTCCGCTGGCCAGATTTCCCAGGCCTCTCACTGCCATCTGGCAGACAGTGCTGCTGGTGTCCTGGCATTTGTCCACCAAGGCAGAGAGGACAGGCTGAAGCAGCTTCCTTTCCTGAAGCATTGGGTGCTTCATCAGCTACAAAAGAGCAACATGACCATCAGCACTGATACAGCGATCCTGACCACTCACCATGTGTGAATAACAACATTCATGGATTCCAGCACGGACAGGACGCACTCTGCTAGGGCCATCCTGAAGAAAGACACGTCCCAGGCAGCAGTTTCCAAAGGCAACTGCCCTCAGCCCTCCCTTTCCCACCTTCTGTCTTACCTCAGCAAAGAAGGACGTTGCCGTGGTCCTCAGGTTTGCGGCTGGCGACTCCAGCCAGGGGAAGACAGCATTTACAACAGCCAGTGTGATTACGCCAGCTTGGAGCAGAACACTGCACACACACAGCACAATAAGACAATGAGGCAACAGCCCACGGACTTCCAAAAGGCAAGTGCTGTGGTGCACATGGTCTTCCTCAGCAGCTCAGGACAGCCTCCCCAGGCAGACATGCCAGAGAGCTCCCCATTTAGCCCCTTGCTGGCTTCGAGTCAGCCCCCGAGAGGGAAAGAAGACCTCCCAAAGGCTCTCACCTAGTCAGCAGACACATGGCCTCGTGGTGAGTCTGGGGATTTTCCAGAAAAGCCCAGGTTCTCTGCTTCCTGAGAATCCCTGTCCATTTTTCATCAATGCACTTGCAGAGCACCATATCGAGTGCTTTGATGGAAAGCCTGATTGAAAAAACACTTGGAATCAGAGTGCTTGAAACTGTGCCATGATCACAACTAAAGAAGCTCAGCCACTTTCGGAGGTGCTCCTTATCGTGTCCTAAGCCCCACGGAATGACATGCCAAGTACCCCCTGCAAGCACACTCCATAACCCAGAAGTGGGCCAAGCTAACAGGAGAGCAGCATAGCCATCCACTTGGATGCCCCCCAGCTCGCTGAAAACCTAGGGAAAAGCAGAAGCCTTGATTTCCTTGATGCTAGAACCTGAGGCTTCTTCTAATCGTCATCTGGAGGGAGCTACCTGCAGACCATAGTCAGCATCTCTTTGCCCTCACCCTTGAGGAGCATGAACATTTTCAGAATACCATTCTGTGCAAAAGATGCACCCTGAGCCGCCCCCCGGATGGGGAAATGGACAGTGATGGGCAAGAATCACCATTCAGTAGTTGCATCCTTGAACAGACCAGTACGAGTGGAATAGGAGGCCCAGCCCAGCTTGAGAGGGACACTCAGTCATGCAAGAGCAAGAAATACTTTGCTCTCTACCATTTGCATGAGCAAAGCCTCTCAGGGGTCACCAAAAAGCTGGCATCCCCAGCTGCATTTCAATGGAGGTAAGAACCACCATACTAGTCTCTCTCAGCATCGAGGAAACAGGGCAGACCAAAGAGCTCCCTCCATGCCAAGAACAAACATGAGCTGGAGATGTAAGCCAAAGCCAGCCCCCTCCATCTCTGCCCCTTTTGCTCATCACCTGCAAGGATGGCTGTCTTCTCCACACGCCACAGGGACCAGCTTCTCCTCCACTCTTCCTGGAGACGAAGGCATCTCCTTTCCAAGGGTGTCGCTGACCTGCCTCAGGAGCATTGGAAGTAACCACGGAAGCAAGAAGGGCACTGTCTCCTGGGTCTGCACGGCCGACACCAGCTCAGAGATGGCACAGGTCACCTAAGAAGAAATGCCATCACAGACAACCGGTTGGAAAGAAGAGCTTTCCCCACCACTTGCCCTGCCTGCCTGCCTGCCTGCCTGCAATTCCCTGTCTGGATTTCTGACTTCTGCCACAACTTTGAAGACCGGGAACAACAAGCTCTTGCAGCTTCTCACAATGATAAAGATGAGGCTGACCTAGCAAAGCACCCTGGGAGGCTTCTCCACGTGGATTTGCAAATGCCTGTGCAACAAGACGATGCCCTACCCCTTGCTTTCACTCAACAGGATTCTCGGCCAAAGAGGGGACAGAAATGTGCCTGTCAGTTTACATACCGTGAGAGGTTCCAGAGCAGCCTCCTTGTCCTTCACTGCATCCTCAGGGCAGTTCCTGCTGCTGCTGGTAGTTTCTGCACTCTCGAGTCTCTCTAGTAGCAACTGGAGCACTTGGAGCGCAAAGCAGCTTCTCCCAAGGGTCCTCCACAATGCCGCTGTGTCACTGGAAGTTGAACACAAGTGCACACTGGATCCCTTGTGTTCTCTGACCTGCAACCCCTCAAAGACAGCTGAAATGCTCCCCCTGCGCAGCATGGAGCTTTAGCAGCTCAGGTTCGTCGCAAATCCATAAGCGCACTATCTTGCAACAGTCTCCCTTTTCAGGGAGAAGAGCAGCCTGCTTCTTCATGGACTCTCTTCCAGCGCAGTCAGGCTGCGGCATCTCTGTGTTCCTGCGATGCAAGGCAGGGAGGAGTGGCACCTACCTGTCCATGGGCAGCTGTCTCTGCAGGAGGCTGTTGATCACTGCCTCTGGGTGATAGGAGGCCAGCAGAGATACGGCATCAAAGAGACTCTCTTTCAGGGCGCCCTGCTGGCAAGCTGGCAGACGGTCATAAAGGATGGTCAGGACTTCTGGCACCTGGATGGAACAAGGCAAGCACAGGTCCAGGATGCAAGCTGAGCCCTCCTGACTGGAAGGTGTAGCGCAGCAGCCCAATGTCAATGTCCAAACGCCCAAGAGAAACCAAGGGTGTTTCACCTCTGGGAGGAGTTCTCTCCCACGTTGCTCCAGAAAGATCATCATCCACTGTCTTGCTGCATTTGCACAAGTGGGGCTGATGGACAGCATGCTGCCCGAGACAGCCTTCATAAAGTCTCTCGCCTGCTCCAAGGGCAAGTAGTAGCATGCAACCTGGAGAGGAATAAGAACCAGGAGAAACAGCATCACAAGTCTGCTTCCACTCTTACCAAGAAAGGACAAGAAACCTTGAGCAGCTCCTCAGTTCGGCTGCTAGCTAACTGTGAAGGCTGGCAGTGCTTTGTAGTCCATGTGGTGCATACCACTGCTTCTCCGGAGTTATGTAGCTCACAGATTTGGAAGGCTCTGCCGTTAGGTCATTTGCCTGCATACACAGCTTATACTCTTAAAATAGCTCCAACAGAACACTGAAGGCAGAGGCTGTATGGAGGAGTTCGTGAAGATGTTGAGCGTGCTGATTTCACTACAGCGTGAGTCACTTGAGACATAGGGCTTGCCTAACAAGACTTGCCAGGAAATGCACGTTAAAACAAAGAGAAAGCCCTCAGGCTGAGCAGCTTCCCGCTTCATGTACACACACACGCACGCACGCACGCACGCACGCACGCACAGAGATGCACAGAAACGCTGTGGACTCTGTTGTTTTCCCCAGGGGGAATGCAAGACACCATTATGCTTCAAAGCCCTCTTACTACTTGCTAACAATAGAGGCCCCGCTGCCAGAGGCCACCCTGAAAATGGAGAGAAAGCTTGGAAGTAAAGAAGAGACAAGTGAGTGCAGCCTAGCCACCAGGTAGCCACAGCCCTGTCAGTTACCTTGGCAATTTGGGAGGATGTCTTCAGCAGAGACTCCACATCTGTGGCACTTAGTTCCTCACAGAAGTGACTCATCTCATCATTCTTCAGGTGCATAACCTCGGCTGAAAGAAACACAAGGGGGAAAGCATAGGCACATGTTCTGGAACTGAGCCTCCAGTCTAGAGACGTTCATCAGGGAATAGCCAACTGGCGGCAGGGCAGTGCACAAGGGAAGGGCAGGAAGCTGGCAGAGCCTGCTGCCTAGTACGCGTCTCTTCTGGCAAGGAAACCCCGTCCCTGCATGATGCCTCTGCTGCTGGACAGGGCAGAGAGGGAAGAGCCACCTGAAAGGAGGGCAACGGCTGTTCTTCTCACCTCGTGTAGAGAGAAGGCAGCTGATACACTGGACTGCCCACTGGCGGGATGTGACCAGGCAGTCACAGCTGAGAGGCCCCAGCACTGCAATCAGGTAGCCAAAGTGTGCAAAAGTGTTTTCTCCCTGGTAAAAATCAAAAGAAGAAGAAAGTTCCCAGGCTACATGAGTGGCCCTTCCACCTTCTCCTTCTGGTGCTGACTCCTAACCCTCCTGGATCAACAGAAGTCCAGCCTTAGCCTCCTGGGAGTTTATCAAGCCTGAGACTGCTCCAAGCACATCTCCCTGCCAGGGAAGCAGACGGGACTGAGGAGGAATGCCGTGTTTGTGGCAGATGGGCACTGAGGCAAGGGCAGAACTGCAGAGGCGGCCTGAAGGGCCTCCTGGCTCACCAAGTCTGCCCTCACGTTTCCTCCCCTAGAGACTCCAGCTGCACCCACCGGGCTTCCAAGGGGTTCTGGCAAGAGGGAGGCAATACTCACAGCAGCCACAAATCTCTCCGCATAAGCCTTCATCAGCTGAGTGCAGACCTGAAGGGCCCTCTCTCTTTCCCACTCTTTCTCAGAATGTAGCCAGGTCTCTAGGAGCTGTTGGAAGACCACAGCTAGATCACACTAGGCATCTTTTACGCATGCAGGCACGCAGGCACGCACACACACACACACGGAGTCCTTTCCAATCTCCAAGCTTCCCCAAGGAACAGCACTAAGGGCACAGTGGCCTCCATGGGAATTCATCACCACTGTGAGGTAGCCTACCACTGAGGACTTACTATATTATTGCATCTACTTGCAAATAGTGTTCACTCATCAGCAAAGACTGGGAGTGCCCTTGCATCTGTCTGCCAGGGCCATCTTGCTCCCATTACACAACGGCTCACTTTGCAACATGCCCTGACAACAAACAGCACAACTCCTACAGCCACCGCGGTACCTAGTTCTCTTCACTCCAAGCAGGAATTGCACGTGTTGCACCCTGTTCAAAAAAATCCCCTTTTCTCTAAGGATCCCCCTCAAGCAGGGAGGTCCTCCACCCTTGGCCGGCCTCCTGACAAGAGAGGAGAGTTTCCCTTTCTCCTCTTTACTACTCACATGGAAGGTTTCCTGGAGCCAGGAGGAGGTCAGGTCTTCTTCAAGAGTTGTCACGAGCTGACCAAGAGCTCCCAGGGATTGTCTATAGAGAGACTAAAAGCAGGAGAGAAGGGCTGACAGGTGAACTCCCCTGGGGCCTCAAAACGCAGCCAGAGAGGCTGCCAGAATTCAGGGCAGCACTGAACCCCGAGGGCAGCAGCAGGGGCTTGGCAGCTACCTGCCCATGCTGAGCATCCTTTGCTGCCTCCCCTTCCTCTTGGCTCTGCTCAAGGGGAGGCAGGGCAATTAGGCTTTGCGAGCACTGGCGAAGCAGATGGCAGTTTTCCTCCCAGGTCAGAGACGGCTTGATCTTGCTGGCAGAAAACAAGAGAGAGACAATTCAGACAGCAGACTTAACAGCATTAGCCAGTGGCAGCTAGAGTCCATCTAAGCTGGAGCCCCAAATCCCAACACTGTGCTTCCTTGACAAGGAGCACTTCCACCTGCTTCCATGGATTCTTGCCTCACTCACAGGCCACAAGAGAACATCAGACTCCCAGGCTACAGAGAGCGGGCAGCTCCCTTCCCTCAGCCACACAGCCAGCCTGCCCGCCAGAAGCCTTTCCCCCACACCACTAACTCTCTTCCCCACACTCCTCCGGTCTACAGCCCCAAGCCGTCTCGCTCCAAACCTAGACTCCAGTCCCTCTGCCACATTCATGCCTTCCAGGAGCATACAAAGTGCTGATCACCGCCTCATCCCACACCACAAATAGCTCCTGACCCCATGGCTGGGTCAACCGTGAAGCTTCGTCAGCTGCTCTGCAGTACGCAGGAGAATACCCAGCACCCAGGAGGAAATGCCCTACCTCAAATGCTCAAGTGCAAGCATTGCCTTGCAATGCACAGGCGAAGCCGGGCAACCCACGGGCTCCTGCTCCATGAAGTCCTGTAGTTCACAGAGAGACAAATACAGAGGGTTGAGCAGGGAGGGAAGAAGAAGGCCCTCCCTCAGCAAGACAATTGGCCTCTTCTTCCACTCTTGTGACTAACACATACGGCCTTCATGCAGACTGCTCCCACACCTCTGCCCTAAGAGCACTTCCCAACTCCAGAGAGGACGGAGCCATTGCTCTTCCCAGGCACTGCCCACAGGGCGGCAGCACACAGGGGTCCTGCCATGCTGGGGACTGGGCTTGGAAGTTCCCAGCTTTGCCCAGAGTCTTTCACAACCAACAGAGAACATTGCACCTCTGAGGAAACATGTGCATCTCACTGCACAAACACCAGCTCTTTGGCAGGACAGCCTCCCTCGTGCCGTGTCACTCACCAGCAGAATCGCAAGCAGCACCCTTTTGGAAGAGAAATTAAAGCTCTTCACGTTGCTGACGCCTTGAATGGCACAGCTGACTTCGGCGACACTCTGGATCAGGGCCAGCTTGAGCTCTACGTCCTGAGGACCACGAGAGAAAAGCAAGATGACACACATGAGGAGCTGCTCAAAGGACCAAAGGGCAAAAGGCTAACACGAGCGCCAAAGGATAATTAACCCAGGGCCAAAGCTATCCCCAAAGTGCCATGCAGGGAAGAAATGGCATCCTCCACAAGCCTCAGCGACCTCAGCTCTGGCTCTATTTCAGAGGGAGGAGATGTCCCCTCAGGTCCTAGGACTAAGTGGCCTCACCAGCTTCTTACCCAGAAGAGACCCTCCGGACTCTAGCCTGAAAGAGCGGGGAAGCAAATCTCTTTGGGCTTAGAATCTCTAGCATCTCAGACAAGCCGCCCAGAACACAAAGAACCGCAATGACAGAGGGATATGAAAAGGGGGAGAGTGACAGGTGGGAAAGCGGAGGTTCAAGACTCTCGCTGAGAGGGGATCTTTCCAGGCAGATACTCCGTCTCAGCAGGCTCCGGTTCAGAGGAGGGCCGGAGCTGGCTCTGAACTGATAGCTTGAACAAAGAGCGTTCTGAGCACCCACCTGCGAGCTGCTCCTGTACCGACACAGGATGTTTTCCACGATGACCGTCTCGACTCGGGAACAAAGCAGCTCTTTGGGAGCGTGCAGAGCTATCCGGCTGTAGGCTAGCATGACAGCAGCACACATCTTTGCTCTTTTCGCCTTTTCATTCTCCTGCACAGTTGGAACAGCCGTCAGGAATCAGTCCAACCTCTTTGTTTTACCGCAGACTTTCCAGTTGCTTCTTATTGAGAAACTGCCTCCAAACCTGTACGAGCTTGCCATTTCCACCCACACTTCCCAAAGCCTTTCCTCAAGGAATCCCTCAAAGCCTCTCTTAACTTGCTGGGGAAGAGAGCTGCTCTCCCTCACACTAGCTGGAGCTCTTAGGCAACGGAGGGCTGAAGTGCAGAACCTCCCCCATGGACAGCCCTGGAGTCCCATCACTGCCCGGTGACCCTTCCTCTTTCCCAGTTGCCAGCTGAGCTGAAATCATGCTCAGCACTCTTCCTGTGGCCATTTGCTCTTCTTGCCACCACTGGGCCCACAGCTTTCACCCATGCCTGCGTAAACATGCTCCCTCCGGAAGGTGAGTGAAGGGCCAGGACTCCGGGGAGAGGCTTCAGGCAGCTCTTACACAAGCAAACACAGCCAAGACACCAAGGAAAACCTACTTCCCTTACCTCCCGGAAGGTGAGGACCCCCGAAAGTCTACTTTTCTGCCCAGCAGCATCAAACTCTTGGACAACAGTCAAGGCAAGGTCAAGGTGGCTCTCAGCAGAGCATGCTAGCACAGAGATTGGGCCCTGCAACACAGTGAAGAGGGAGTCGGTTTCCGTCCCACACACTCGTCCCTTGCCAGCTCCAGTGGCCAAGCAGGATATTGCCTGAGGGACTCAGCAACCAAAAGCCCCAAATCAAGCCCCACCAGAAAGTAGAGTCCGGCAAGGAGACTCAGGCTTCCCGGAGGAACCCTGGAGAAAGCAGCACGAGGAAGAGAACGCCCACCTCTCTCTCAGAAGCTTCCAGAGAACTGATTCCTTCCAAATAGCTCTGCATCTGCTCCTGAACGTAGCTGATGTCCTGAGAAGCTGCCAGTGCTGTCCCCACAGCCTTGTACAGGAAACCCTGAAAGAGAAGAGGCCAGCACCCCTGACACTGCTGCAGAAGTGGAGCACTCAGGTACCACTCCATCTCGAGGGCCAAGAGACAGCCCCACATGCAAGACTGTGCAAACAACCCATTCTTTAGCCCACTCCAGTGACCGGCTCTATGCAGAGAATTTACAGGAGAAGAAGAAGAAGAAGAAGAAGAAAACTGTTTTGGAGGGCAGGCAGTGGGAAGCAGTGAAAAGAGCCTGTGTTGAGAAGACCATGTCTCGGCTCATACGCCAGTCAGAGAAGCGTCCTGGGGCTCTGCCACCACACCTCCCAGAGACGAGCAGTAGAGGCAAAGTCCTAGCAGAGGACCAACCTTCTCCTTGGAAAGGTTCGGATACTTGGCCATCTGCTGAGTTAACTCAACGTTCAGGTGCACGATCCAGGTCTGGTTCTCTATTGTCTCTAGGGATGTTCTCAGGAACTATGGAGAAAACACAAAGTGAAGCAAAGGCTGCCTCAGGTTTTGTCAAGGCCTTCTGCACCTTCCAACCTAACAAGAAGTTCTCTGGGGATAGCTAGCACTACAGATAAGCCATCTTCCCTTTAAGCTGCCCCAGGCTCTTCTTGCAACATGGCAGCTGAGGTTCCCCTGGGTCTCAGGAAACTCTAGACAAAGAGGCAGCAGTGCTTTTTGGACAACAGGCCCAAGTTTAGGGAGAGCACAGGGATGCCCAAAACCTTACCACCAAGACCAGCCATCCGCGCCCCCCCCCCCCACCACCACCACCACACACCCTCATTTGTTTCCTGATTGCTACGAGCCAAAGATGGGGTTGGAACTTGAGAGAAACCTCAGAAGATGGGGTGGGTGGTCTCACGCCTTGCCTGACACCCTCAGGATGTCCCTTTCCTGGTTATCTTCTCTCATTCCTCATGACCCAGTCAAGCGGGTCACAAAGTCAAAAGGGTATTTACACCAAAGAATCAGAAACAAGCCTGTAGCTTCCCTGACATGCTTTCCTACGGAAGTCTGCATTTGCAGTCCCGTTCAAGTCATTGCAATGCCAATGAACAGCAAAATGCGTTTGGTTCGGCCGTTGTCTAGTTAGTAGCATTCCTCATTGCCTACTGTCCCGTCCTCCCCACAGACTTGTTTTGCTCTCTCTTGTCTTCCCTCTCTCCTTCAGACAGCACAAAAGAACGCTGTACCTTCAGCAGGAGGCCCTCCCATTCTGCACAGTCCAGGGAGCTCTCATCTTTTCCTGGAAAGCAAGAAGGCACAGCAGCAGGTCATCTCATTTCAGTGAGCCCAAGAGAAGCATCCCAGTGTCTCCTTTGTAACCCAAAACCCCAGCTACCAGCTAGCAGAACACACCGAGTATGTCACAGCTAAAAGACACCTGTGCCACCCTCTTTGTGAGGCCAAAGGCATAGAGCATGTCGGACTCCCATTTCTTCCAAGGCCACTGAATCACATCTGGGAAATACTGGCCCCTTGTCATGCCCACTGCTTCCAAGCAGCTGCCACAACCATCCAGAACACAGCGCACACTACATGGAACACATGTTTTCCAGCAAAATTATGGCCTTTTAGCCTATGCTATGAAGCTACTGAGAGAGGCACTTCAGGAACGTGTCATTTCACTTGACCAAGTGCCAGAGCAGCCGCACTCAGGTGGCCAGATGAACTTTCCAGGGGGCTCTGCAACCAGTCTGCAGCTCCTATTTCCTCCCAGGAGAAGGAGAAAAAAAATAAGAAAAGAAAAGGAAGCAGAAGGGCCTTTCAAGACCATCTTGGGTTTCCTGTGAGAAAGAGCTGCTGCTGCTGCCAAGCTGGGCTCCCCTGGTGACTCTGAACTTGCAAAGAGAGGGCAGTGTCACCAAACCTCCAGAAGGGGCAAGGCGATCCCTCCCAAATGCTATCCAGGCAAGGATGGGGGGATGCTGCCAGAGCCGGCCCTTCTGATGCAACGTGTGAGGCTAAATCCCACCCAGGCCTCGGCGGGTCTCGGGGCACTGCTTCTCTCAGCTGTCTGTCCCAGCTGCCTGGAACTGGAAGGGATGCAAAACAAGATGGCTTGGAGACTCTCCAGGCCCTGTTCCTCTTGCTCACACAGGGCACCTGCCTTCTCCTGCCTCCCCTTGTGTGCTCTCCAACTCTATCCCCTCCCGGCAGACCCCTTACCTTCAAGGTACTGCAGCAGGGACGGGATCTGCACCCTCCAAGGAATCCCCACCGCTCGGTGAATTGTCCTGTGAAGGGCCTGCAGCAACTGCAGGGCAGCAACTCCGTAGCCACCTCCTTCATAAGGGAACCGGGCAAGCAACTAGAAGAGGGAAGGAGAGAGAAGTGGAGCTCCAGGCCTGCCAGAGGAACAGCAGTTGGTCCCAGAAAGAAGGAGGGGTCTGCTCCTGCCATGGCAGCCAGCACCCAGCAGAGCTGCTTCTCCTTTTGCACTGCCTCCCTGCGGAAGGCAGCCTCCCTGCTGCTCCAGAGAGGCACAGGAGGAATCCCCAGGCAGTCCAGGAAAGGAAAGATGTGCTCCAGCAGACTGGCTCCTCCTTGGAGGCTGCAAGCACCTGCCATGCCAACAGCCTCCCCGCCCCGACCTCTCCCCCTTCCCCTTGGTCAGAAAAACTCTGATTCCCGCAGTCCCTGCCTACTCACCAGGAGCCGTGCCAGCAGAGCCTGGGGAGTTGGCAATTTGGCTGGAAGGAGAAAAAAAGCTCTGTTTCAGCAGGCCAAGTCCCCTCCTCACATTCCCCTGTTCATCTCGGGGACGCCCTCCACCACAGGACCGAAGGAGGCTGAGGTTCTGCGGATAATTTGCCCTCCCACAGCTCTTCCCACCCAAGGGCTCCCACAAGTTTAATGTCCTGAAAGGAAGGTAACTGCGCAGCACTGCCATGCACAAGTCCTCCGTTTCACAGGGAGAAAGCTGGGAAAGGAAGAGCAAGGCCTCTCCTCTGGGGCACAGAGGAAATACAGGGCAGGCCTCCAAGCGCCCTCGCAGAAGGCCAGGGCTGCGCTCCTCACTCTCCCTCGCCTCCCCGTTGGGTCTGCCGGGGACAGACAGACACACAGACTCAGCCCCTGTCCCTGACAGAGCAGGACAGAATATCTGGGGAGGGTTTCTGCTCTCTACCTCGTTCTCGGTGGCCCAGGTAGTCGGGTTCCTCCTTCCCCCCTTCTGCTCTCTCCTGTCCCTCCATCAGCGCCCTGAGGCAGTGGGAGAGTGGGACCAGAGTGCCGGTGTACTGAGCTGGCACCACAAACTGGAGGAGCCGGGGCCACAGGAGCTGCAGAGGACAATACAGCAAAGCAGGGCGTCATTATTCCCATCCCTCCAAGTCCTCTCCTCGGACACGACATTCTGGTAGCCGCAGGCTCTGCAGAGCTTGTCAGTGGAGAGGGGGAGGGCTAGAAGGAAGGATCCTCAAGGCAACGAGTAGCACCAGGCGGGGGGATGACTTACTCTTGCCATCCCGCTCACTGAGACGTCCAGGGAGTGAAGGACTTGCAAGCACAGAGCTTGAAGTGTGCTTTCTTCCCGCACTTTCCTCTCAGAGAGGTTCCTTGTCTCCTGCAAGACAGAAGTTTGCAAACGCTGCCATCAGTTCCTGTTTCTTCACCAGGAGGCTAGAGGCTTCAGGAGGAGACTTGGCTTTTGCTTTGGGAGCACAGGTCCCCTGAGGAAGGACAAGAGTGGGAAGCCTTGGAGGGTGTTGTGGGGGGGATGGGGAGGGCCAGGGGGTTGGAGGCAGGTCCCAGGCTGCAGGGAAAATGACACAGAATGGCACCCGAGAGAGCCACTGCCTGTTTGGGAGTGCAACCCAGTCACCTAAATTGTGCATTAAGCCCAGGAGGTGCTCCAAGGCATGAGCTCTCTTTCAATGACACCAAAGGAAATGCAAGGAACTGTGTTCTTCAGAGGGGTTACGCTCCTTTCCTGCCCTGGGAATACAGCAGGACTGGCCCCCAGGTGGAGGAGGAGGAGGAGGAGGAGGAGGAGGAGGAGGAGGAGGAAGAGGAGAGAGTGGGAGTGCACCAGGGGCGCAAGAACTGCCGTTCGGGGGCCTCCACATCCTCAGGGAAGTCCAACGGAGCGGTCAACATGCACAGGGCACAGAACACAGTCCAAAATGCCAAGTTCCCCCCTTACCAGTCTGCTGGTGGCCCGGCTGAACTCCTGGAAAACATAGGCCACCATCCCCCACGCCGAACAGTTCTCCACACCAGAGCTGAACAGCTCCTTGATGAAAGACAGGACCGCAGCCTTCACCTGCCAGGGAGGTGATGGCAAAGGAGGGTAATGATTAGTCCCTCTCTGGAAGCTCAAGGAAAGCTGCCTGTCCCTGACCTATGCATGAAGGCCCTACTTTGGGTCTTTGGTGAGGTGACAAGCAGACAGTCCCCAAGGCCCCTCCTGGCAGCAGCTCTGCTGCTAACATGACAGAGCCGGGAACCTCGGCTAGGTCCAAACCAGCAGCCTCCTGTTGTTTCCTTGCCAGGCTCCACACAGAGGGAAAGGCTTTTTTCTGCCACCATCCCTCCCCCAACCACCTCACCTTCCTCCGGGGGTCTCCAAACACAGACTCCACTGCCCTCACAACCAGGCGCCTTTTCTCTCTTATTCTCAGGGCTGAAAGAAATACAGGTACATTGCCCCAGAGTCCCCTCCCAAAAGCAACAGGGTCAAAGTGTCCCTATCCCACACAACGAGACAGAAAGCACAGGGCAAAAGTCTGGCTTCAGGAGAAGCAGCAGAAGCCCCGAGCAGCTCCACTTCTACCACTCTTTTGCAGGCCTGCCTCACACAGAGAGCTCGAGAAATGGGGTCTGCCCTGGAATTCGCTGCTGTTTGCGCTTGGAGCGTTCCTGAGCTTCAAACGTCATTCCTGGGGTAGCGTGGTTTATAACTACCCAGACAGATTCTTCAGCTGCTTCAATGCAGTTCAGCAGAACACAATTCCCCTGGGCAGCATAAGCTTTGTGAGCACGCACGCACCTCTGTGCATCACCACTGGAGTGACCTTTCTCAGGTGAAACATGGAAAGGAGCTTGGGCCACATTCAGCGTGCATGCAGTCAAATGCACACCACTGCTCACCCTTTCTTCCGGGTGTTACTTACGGTCACAGCGAACCAAAGATCTGAGCAGATACAGGGACGTTGTTCTACGAGCCTCGCTCTTCCTCCCCAGTTGTGAGAACAGAAACTTCATGGTGACCTTAGGGAAACTTCGGGCTGGAGGGAAGAAATCATCTTCTAGGTTAACGACCAACCTCTTCACCCATTGCAGAGGTTTGCAGGAGAGAGACAGAGAAACCACAGCCAAACTCTGCCTTCTTCCCCTTACCTAGAAGCAGCATGCAGTAGGAGAGCTCTGTTTTATGGTCAAGGCTGTGCTGCTTGGTCCCATCTGAAAGCTGTGGGAAGGAGGTACATGTTAGCAAGAGTCTTCAGAGGCACTGCAAAGAAGCTCTCCTCTCAGGTCCTGTCTCCCTGGGAACTGCCAGGGAGACAAAGATGCTGTTCAAGAACGACATTGCTTTCTGCTCCCAGAGCCGCCTTCTGCTCTCCATCACCCTTCTCTCTCTCTACAACTCGACGGAGAGCCCAGAGAGAGGTGTTTCTGCTCAGACGGACCAATTCTAGACCCAGGAGTCAGAGGCGAACACCTTCCTGAGTGTCTTGCCTACTCGCCTCCAACCCTCCAGAGGGAGCTTGAGCCCACAGCACAGGACCCACCGACACAACTAAGGCTCTGGCCCAGAGGCAACAGGCAGCCTCGGAGTTGCAGGCAGGGGGTCTGCAGCAGCAAAAGGCAATTGGGATGCAAGGGCTGGCTAGGATTCAAAGGCTGAGCTGGAGATCTCTGGGCTCCAGACTGCTCCAGCTCCCTGCCTGAGAGTGAAACTCCTTTGGGAACTCAGCTGCCCCTGCAGTCCCTACCAAGCAGGCAGCCTTCGGCCTGGAAAGGTCTGTGGGCACTTTGGTGGAGTGGGGCTCCTCGACAGCTGCACGCACCTGGCTGCAAGGGGTGAGAAAAGCCCGGGACAGGGAAGCTCTACGCCGCCACCCCATAGGTCTTTCTTGCCAGCCTGAGGCAGACGCGCTCAAGCCAAGGGGAAGTGCGAGGCATTCAGCCCCCCTTACCTGGCGGTGCACAACAGCGCAGATGGCAGACACTGCTCCTTTGGGAAGAGGGAGCTGGAACCTTGCCACAGCTTCCAAGAAATGATTGAGACTCTACAAGAGAAAGTGGAAACAAGAGGGTGGCTTGTGACCTGGAGCAGCTCCTTAACACAGGACTGCATGCTGCCACAGTTGGCACAGCAGAGCTCCCTCCTCTCTGTGCACCCTCACCCTGCCCTACAGAGCCATAGAGCGTCTTGCGCGATGTCTCACCTTGGTCACGTGAGAACTGTCTTGGACCTCTTTGTATTGGCCCAGGAGCCAGGACAGCTGGCTGCCCACATGCTCCTGGTACTCTTCTTTGTGCAGGAGGAGGCCCATCATAGCTGCCACAGCCCTGATGATGGCCTGCTTGAGCTGTATGCAGGGAAGGCAGAAGACATTGGTTTGCTCCAAGTGAAGCTCTGCTCTACTACGCCGCGTCCCCCACACACAATCTTCTCTCTTCACGACGACTGTGACTGCCCCTCTTCCTCTGCAGGGACTGTCTTCCTCGAGCAGAGAGGGACTGTATTTCCCCGCTTTTGTGCCCACAACCCTCCTGGCTCAGAGGCCACTGGCATCCGGCTGGTTCCCAGCAGGGATTCTCCCGGCCCCGCCTGGCCTCACTGGCTCCTTGCGGGTTGCAAAGCTGGAATCCAGGCACACTGTCTCTGAGCCCACAGCATTTCCATGCTCTTTAGCCACAGCAGGCTTCCAGCTCTAGACACTTTCTTGGGCAACCTGCTTCCTCCCAAAGCACGTCTCCTGACACTCCACCATCACCCAGAAAGACAGATGAGCTCCAGCATTACAGCTGCTGCTAAAGGGCCACAAAGGCAGCCGTTCTTACCTCCTGCTCTTCACAGGGCAGCCAGTTTTTGGTCACAAAGCAGTACAGTGGGAATGTTCCATCACACAACTGGGCTTCCTCCATCCGAGGGAAGGAGCATTTTGCCCAGTCTTGGAAGTAAAGAGTTACCGCTTTGGACCATGTTTCCAGAACTGCAGAAAAGAAGGGCAGAAAGGTCACTATGTCAAGCATGCAGCTGGGGGAATCTCTTGTATTATCATGCCGGCCTGACTCAAACTGCAGTGCCAGCCTCATGGGTGCTCAGCTCTGGAGCAGTTTTGGATTCTGGGGCAGGTGTGGAATGTTTTCAAATGTCTTCCTTGAAATGCTAAGCTGTTTCTCTCCTCCCTCTTCTCCTCCTTGTCCCCGCTAGCCCTTTTCCTCCTCCAAGGGTTGTTGCAGGAGGCTGAGTAGCAACATTCCCACAGCTCCATTCCTTTCCTGGCCACAGCAGTGTCCTGAGCTTCAGACACTGCTTTGACATTGTGCAGACTGTTTGGAGCTGTAAAGGGCATGAGCTCCCTAGAGGTTCAGAACCTGCGGTGAGAGCCTGGGAGAGAAGAGCCTTGGCTGTGGACCTGTGCTCACTAACTTGCCCTTCCCTCTGCATCCCCATGGAGCCCTGGAACTCGGCTGTGACACTCACCCCCACAGACAGCTTGCTTGATCCTGCTGCCATCTGCTTGAGTCAGCGTTACGTGCAGGGCATCCCAGGTCCTTTGCACAAAAGGGATGCAGCTCAGAGCTGCCGAGAAGGGATGGGGCAGAGGGAAAGAAAAGAAGCTGCCATCAGGGAGATTCTTGGGAGACTTTGGAGTCCAGCACTTCGCACCTCTGATGGGCCAGGGCTATGGGATGCCAGGCCACTTGGGACTCTCTGAGCAGGGCAAGGGGGATTCCAGAGCTGCCACAGAAAGTCCCTGGGCAGCTGGCGCGTGTGGGAGAGTGCCCTGCCAGGGCGCAAGCGTGCTAGTTGACCTTCCGCCAGAGGCCTGGGAGCTGGGAAGCACTTCAGGGTGGGCCTGGAAGCACAGCAGAGCAGGCCTCCACTGGGTTGGGTCTCCCTGCTGCCCCCTCCTTAGGGCACTCAGCTCCGGAGCTGAAGTCACAACTCCCAGCTGCTGCCAGGCAGCAAAAGACACAGCAGCCGCCACCTTGGAGGCCTCCACTTCCACAACACAATGCCTCCTCCCACTGCTCCAACAACCCAGCAGCAAAGCATGAAGCACGAGTTGCGGTACCATAGCTTGTGGCAAGTTTGCCGAGGGTAATAAAGAGGAATTCCCCAGGGATTTTCTCCACAGGCTTCAGGTGACACTGGAGCTCATCCATGACAAGCAGGAAGTGAGACTGGGCCAGGCACAGCAGGATGTCACTCGCTGCTCTTTGCAATTCCTCCGTTGCACCCTGCAAAAATAAACATGATGGAGAACAAGCAACACGGCAAGGGTTGAGGCAGCCAGACGTGGCCATAGCAGGAGCTGGGAACCATCCCTAGTTCTTAAGGCAAAGGGGAAATCTTGGGAGCCCTATAGCTTGCCAAAAAGCTGGGCTCTAGGCACGGTCCTCTGACTAGCTTCCAAGAGAACAAGCTTACCTGCAGCCCTCTCACGTCCCTTGAAGCCACTGCTATCAATTGCCTTAGAAGATTACTCTCCAAATTGTCACCATCTTCCTGCAGGACTCTCCCCAGTGTCCGGTAAGTTTCTACTCTATTACCCTGGGGACAAGTCAGAAAAGGGAGCATTTGAGCTTCTTTCTCCTTGATGTCCACAAAGTCTCAGAGCTCTGGGCACTTGGTGCACCCAGCCTACAAAATGGCATCTCGCAGACAGCTCCATTCCTAGGATCTAGTCATAGAAAGCAGGTGAGTGAAGAGCTTCACTGGAAGGTGTTCCACCCAACGGAGGATCCACCTATGGTAGGTGCTATGGTAGGATCTACTCGAGTTCGGAACTCAGCTGAGGTTTCTGTGATGCGGTGCTTGCCCGAGAGCACATTTTCCGTGCACCAAGAGCACCTGCCATGGCACCTGATGGGAGCCAGGCACGTTGGGAATCACAGCACTAGAATCCAGGCAGAATCCATGGACACTGCCAGCGCCTTACCTCATCCTCCTGCAGTCGGGTCAGCAGAGAGGCCACAGAGGCAGCCAAGGTGATGATGGCTGCAGGGAGGGACTCTGTCCTCCTGCCTCCATCCTCCCGCTCCTCCGGTCTCACCCGGGAAGATGCTTTAGAAAAGCAACCTGGAAGGAAACAATCCGAGGATGACGTGCCCTCCGGTGCGAGCATCAGTTGGAGGGTCAAAGGGCTCCTCAGCCTTCGGAGAAATTCCTGCCCTCTCTACTGACACCAAGCGACCAGCTGGCTCAGAGCTGGTGGCTCTGTTGTGGCTGATTGGAGCCCCCAGAATCAGGCAGGCAGGCCCGACGGCTGGTGAGACAGCACTGAAGTTGTCTGCCACGGACTATGGAGCCACGCAGCAGAGAAATGGCTCTGCACTGCTTGCTTCCTTTCCCATTTTGCTGTGGGATTTTGTGGATGAGTTCCTCGGGTGAGAAGGTCACAGTAGGAGGACCCAGATCAAGATCAGACAATTAGGAAAGGAGCAGAGGACAATCCCACATGTGAGGAGTCCTGCAGACTTGACCTACAGAACTGAGGAGTGGCCCTTACCCCGGAAGAACAGGAATCGCTTCATCTTGGAAGTAATTCCCAGCAGGCAGCAACGCTCTCTCCAACAACCTCCTCGCAGCTGGAAGAGCAAGCCACTACAGACCCCCCCTGCACAGACCGCAGGCCAGGGGAGCCAAGGCTACTGTGACACCAGTGCTCCCATGCACACCTCACAAAGGTGTCCTGACCATGAGGGCTTGTGCCTCGTGCGCTCACTCCCTCTGATGGAGAGCACCATATATTGGAACAGCCATGAGGGGGCTCCATCCATCCCCATGAAAGCCAAATGTCCCTGTGTCGCCAGTCACTCCTATTTGGGTCTCACTGCTAGAACGCTGGGGACTCTTGACTTGGTCTGAAGGTCGCCTCACCCCTCCTCTTCTGCTCAGTTAGCATGTTCCAGCCACCAGAGACGGAGTGGTCTCAAGTGGCTGGCCTGGCTCTTGTCTGTCTTTGCTTCCTGTCCTGACTTCCTCAGAACCACCTGCCATCACGTTGCCCCTGTGCATGCTTGGCTGGGTCATTCTCTCTGTCTCCTCCAACACATTTGCACTCTTTGTCCAACTAGAACAGAACCAGACAGACACTGGAGATAGAGACTGGCTAGTTAGTTCCCCTGCTGGCACAAATCCTCGAGTGTGGTCAGCACAAAGACCTTCTTGGCATGCCATGAACTGATGGGATTAGGTCAGAAGTTTCTCATTTATATTGACTTCACACTAGTGTTCCATTTCCAGAGCCAGCTAAGGAAACCTTTTTTTTTTTTTTTAAGCTGAACAGAGAATGGCATAACAGTCAGACGCTAGGCCACATCCTCCTCTTCTGCTTTTGTTCTTGCTGGTATTTTTGTGGCACCTTGGAGTCCTTCTGAAAGAGCAGAACCTGGTTGTGCTCTGGGCTGTGCAAATGACAAGCAAAGAGGTGGTCCCTAGTGCCCTAAGGCACTTCCAGTCTCCATGCATGCAGAGAGCCCACACGTGGATGAGCGCAACGTGTTCATCCAAGCACTTTGAAGAGGAAGGCTGGGGGAATGGACAACAGTGCCATCTCTCTTCCTGAAAGGAATCGCTTGAACAGCCAAGATCGAATTACTGGTCCAAACATCTGAGCGGGCCAGTGAGAGTAGCACGCTTCTGTCGGAGATGGGAGAGCCTGTGTCAGTCACGGAGGGTTTTGCTTTTTGCATGCAGTAGAATTGTTTTGACAGAAGAAATGTTGAGAGAAGCCAACAGATCCTTCTGTGCCTGCAGTGAGAGCACTCACGCAGAGACCCAGTGTCGGCGCCCTCTCCCAGGGATGGGGAAGAGGTCCCCAGCCCGTGCCCAGCGCAGCAGCCTGACAGACTGTCATCTCTCCAGCCATGAGGTGGTGCAGGGCTGCGCCCCGCATTTGCTCTCTACCAGTCCCTTCAGAAAACACTGTCCTTTCTCCTCTGGACAGCCCCCGTGCTGGACAGAAGGAAGCATGTGAAGGGAGACCCTCCCCTCTTCAGAGCTGACAAGCGGCAGAAGAAAGTTACCAGGGCAGAAGTGAGACACCCCCCGCCACACACACACATGGTTTGTGCTGGGGCTGAACACCAAAGCCTTTCCTCCAGCCTCCCCTTGCCCAAAGCTGTGGGCTATGGGACACACATCTTTTTCCAGGGAAGTGGCTGGCTGCCTTGGGATCCTGGAGTCTCCAGCTTTGGAGGTGAAAAACTCTTGGGATTACTTTGAGAAGGTGGTTAGCAAAGAGAACCTAAGAGCAATAAAGTGCATGGGATAAATCACGCCTGTTTAGTTTCTTGCTCAGCCCCTTCCTAGCCTCATCAGACCAGGCTGTTGGGGTGTCCCATCCCACAGGTGAACGCTGTAACACCAGGCTGCTCTATAAAACCTAAGGGATGCGCTGAAATTGGCTCTCTTTCCACCTGCTGTGGTTTCTACTGAATCCAGCAGGACTTGCTAGTTCAAAAACAGCCCTGGTGGTAATCCACTGTCTCACATTCTTTCTGGTGACTGGCATTTTCTTGGTGCACTACAGGATGGTGTAGAGAACCGGTACTAAGTGCGGTTTTGTCTCGACATTGCTGCCGCTGGGCCGCACCGGGCAATGCCGCGCCGGTGCCCCCGGGAGCCATCCGCGAGGTAAACAACCTCATGTGCCTGCACAGGGAGAAAAAAAAAGGCGCAAAAAGGGCAGAGAAAGGCTTCTAGGGGAACATCACGTCTGGCACGAACCGCACGTACACATTTGCGATCTGCGCAGGAGCAGGAGACCACCCCCCCCCCCCCCAGAAGCCCCCAGCCCGTTTCTGGAAGGGTCCGAGAGGGCAGACTGCGCACGACAGCTAATCTGCATGGGAAGTGAGGAAGCACCGCCCAGAGGGGGGCAAGAACCTATAAAAACTGCAGACTGGCTGAATGGGGGGGGGGCTTGTTTGCGAGGAGTGGAGGTCTGGAACGGAGTCAGCGGAACATCATCAGACTCGGAGTGGCAGTAGCTAGTTTCTTTTCTCCTTTTCCAACTTTCTCTATCTTTTCCCCTTCGCTTTTCCCCACCTTTTCTCCCCACTTCGTTGAAAATAAAGTTAAAAGATTGTACGATATTTGACCGGTTTTAGCGTCTTAATCTCGTCCTTGGGATCGTAACGAAACCTTCCCAATATTGGATCGGGACATGTA
Source organism: Dromaius novaehollandiae (assembly GCF_036370855.1). Taxonomy (NCBI): domain Eukaryota; kingdom Metazoa; phylum Chordata; class Aves; order Casuariiformes; family Dromaiidae; genus Dromaius; species Dromaius novaehollandiae. The sequence continues at coordinate 843,127 of NW_026991421.1, read as the reverse complement.
ATTGGTGTCACAGAGAGGATCCCTTGAGACGAGAGTATCGTACAACCTTATGGTGTGCTGAGCGACTGTGTGTGTGAACGAGACGTACGAACAAGTACGAAGCGAGTGCGGAGTTCCGATCCGCGGTTCTGCTCTCCCGCAAGGGAAGCAGCCAGAGACGAGCGAAGCGTAAGGAAGGAGTGAATGCTGAGATCTTTAGTATACTTGTTTACGGTTTGGCCTCCTGAGGGTGTATAGGGGAAACTTGGATTTTCAGGTGTGACCCCCTCAGGATGAAATCCCCATTGTAGGACGTTTTGTAGTAGGTTACGGTTTGGCCTTCTGGGAGCGTATAGGGGAAACTTGGACTCCTTTAAGGTTTGGCCCTCCCGGGACGAAATCCCTTTAGTAGGATATGGCCACCAAGAAGGCAGGCAATTTTTGTGAGGAAATCGAGAAATTGTATGATCTTTTGGAAGTACACCGTTCTCGCCCCTCGCCCTCAGGACGAGACTGGGCACAGGACCATTGGTTCCAATTGCAAAGTGTAGTGGACCGAATAGCGGTCTTGCAAAAAGAAGCTAAAGTTAAGAAAGGAAAAGGAAAAGCTACTGTTTGCTAGGAGCGTGCCTAGCAGCTGCGGTGGAGGACAGGCAGTGGGCACCTTGTCAGGCAGAGGCTGTGGTTGCCGCGCTGCAAGCAGCGGTAACGCCACTGCAAGAACAATTACGGGAAACCAAGTGGGTGCTGGAGGAGGAGAAGCACCAAGGTCTGATACTGAAAGAGGAGCTAAGAAACCAGCTCCTGAGGGAGGCAGACACCCTCACCGAAACTGAGGTGCTGCTCGAGGGAAAAGGGGTACGCCAAATTTACCCCCAAAGGGACATAAAAAGATTAAAGGAGGCCGTAGATGGCCCCCCCCCCCATATGTGCCCACTAGTCAAAACGGAATATATATATATGAGGATGACAGTGACAACCGCCCCCAGGTTGTTACCAAAGAAATCCCTCTCACAGCTACCAAACTGGCCAAGCTGCGAAAAGATTTTGCTAGAACGGCTAGGGAATCCGAAACCAAATACGTGTGGAGGGTATCCCTGTCAGGAGCGGACAGAATCCTGCTATCGGAAAAGGAGGCAGAGGGATATTGGGGCTCAGGCGTGTTCCTGACGATGGGCGATCGCCAAGCCCCATGGTCCCTGACTCAGAGGGCCGCATATTGGGCGGGGGGGGCTGAACCCTTTGGAAAGGGGGGATCCCCTAGCTATAACAGGTTCCGTTGCTCAATTGCTGGAAAGTGCACAAAAGGCAGCTTGTCTACAAATGATGTAGGATCGGGAACTCAAGCCAAACCTGAGCTCTCCAATGTTATTGCTGGTAAATCCCGAGCGGAAGACACCCCTAATATGGGGACTTCCTGATTCCCTGAAAACTACTGGGATCCAATTGCAGGGGAGAATCCAAAATGTGCCCCGCAAGGAGAGAATCGCGGCTGCCCTGGAGGGGATGGTAACCCCTGAGCATCGGTGGCTGGGGAAAAAGGTGTGGACCTGGGGGGGGGAGGTAGCCCAGGAATTGATCAATTATGGGAGGAAATACGGGCCAGTCGGCCGGACTTACCAAAGGGTGGAAACTAGGGCCGTGTGGGCGGCAGAGCCAGCAAACAAGCCGCTGGCATTTTCTGGGAGGAGCCCAAATTTAGCCAGAAGAGAAAGATCCCTGACCCGGCAGGGACTATGGCCGTTGGGGCTGCAAAAAGGCGTGCCCCGAGACTTGATGGACAGGCTCCCGACCAAAAAACTAGAGCTGCTGGTACAGAGGTGGTCCGGACAGGGACCCCCGCCCAGACCAAAACCACCCCCGCGCCGGCCTTAAACATGGGGGAGGAGTTCGAGGGAGGACGAAAGGGAGGCGGGAAACTAGCTCCTCCGCCCCCTCAGGGTGTGGGGGGAGGCGGAGGGCGGATGTTTATAAGACAACTCACCTGCAGTAACAAAGGAGATTCATTAATCACCATAGCTGTGGGGCCGAAGAGAAGGCCTGTAACTTTTTTAATTGACACAGGGGCCCAAATTACAGCGCTAAAATGGAGTGAGGCGGAAGGGTGTGGCATCTCGGTCCTGTCCAAACACCTAATAGTTTTAAATGCTCTGGGGAAGACCCAGACTGTGCCCATGACCCCGGTAACATTGTGGTTACCAGGGGAAGAGAGTCCTGTGGACACCATGGCGGCTGTGGGGCCTTTTCAAATGAACCTCTTAGGCATAGACGTCCTGAAGGGGAAACAGTAGCGGGATACCCAGGGGAATTCGTGGTCTTTCGGTGTTCCTCAGGTTAGAAGACTAACCGGAGATTTCGGTGTGGCAGTGCGCTTGCTGCAAGCGGCGCCTCCCCTCCCCCCCTTCCCGGCTGACTAACGTAAAACCCTATAACGAGAGAGGATATTGCCCCAGTATTGGAGGACCTGAAAAAACAGGGAGTTGTGATCCTGGCACAGTCCCCCTTCAATTCCCCTGTATGGCCAGTTTGAAAACCAAATGGTAAGTGGAGACTAACCATAGACTATTGGCGATTAAATAACAATACAGGACCATTGACAGCCGCTATGCCAAATATCGCTGAATTAACAGTGACTATCCAGGAGCAGTCCCACCCTGTGATGGCAACAATCGATGTCAAAGACATGTTTTTTATGGTCCCTTTGCAGCCTGAGGACCAAGAGCATTTTGCCTTCATGTGGGAGGGACAGCAATACACGTTCACTCGACTACCTCAGGGGTGCAAGCACTCCCCTACACTAGCCCATCATGCGCTAGCACAAGAGCTTGAAACTGTCCCCATACAGGCGGGAGTCAAAATTTATAGATAGACTAATACATAGACAATGTGCTCGTGGGAGGGAGCCAGGTAGAGGATGTTGAGAAAAACGCAGCGCGACATTATTGCTCACCTAGAGCAGATAGGGCTGACAATTCTGCCCGAAAAGATCCAAACTCCCTCCAGTGAAGTAAAATTTCTGGGAATCTGGTGGTGGGGGGGGGGGATGACCTGCATTCCCCCGGATACCCTGTCCTCATTGGACTCAGTTAAAATGCTGGAGTCCAAAAAGGACCTGCAACACGCTCTAGGGCTGCTTGTATTTTGGAGGAAGCACATTCCTGATTTTTCAATTATTGCCAGGCCTTTATATGACTTACTACGGAAAAGGGCTCACTGAGAGTGGACCTCGGTCCACAGCGAGGCGTTGCAACTGCTGGTTTTTGAGGCGAACGCCTACCAAGCTTTGGGGCCAATCCACCCCACCGACCCTATCCAGATCGAAAGGGGGTTTGCCCAGACCGGGCTTTCCATCCACCTGTGGCAGAAGGGGCCAGAGGGGCCTACACAGCCCATCGGGTTTTATTCACGCAGCTTCAGAGACGCTGAAAAGTGGTACACCACGTGGGAGAAGGGGCTGTTTGTAGTCAGCCTTGCTCTAAGGGAGGCTGAACGAACTATTCGAAAGCAACCCCTAGCTCTCCGAGGTCCGTTTAAGGTGACCAAAGCGGTCCTGGCAGGGACCCCGCCCCCTGACGGGGTGGCTCAGAGAGCCTCCATACGAAAATGGTGCGCACAAATAGAGCACTATTGTGAAATTTTTTCTGTAACAGAAGGAGCCACCAAAGTATTAAATATACAAGATGAAGCAGACGAATAAAGAAGCCCCCCAACTCCTCCCTGTAATTCAAGTAGCTCCTCCCTTTTCCGATCAGATCCTAAATGCATGGTTCACAGATGCTTCCTCAATGCAGGAAGGGAAAACCTGGAGATACTGGGCTGTGGTGCTCCAAGTGGGGACTAAGGAGCAGATCATTACAGAGGGAGAGGGCAGTGTGCAGGTGGGAGAGCTGGTTGCAGTGTGGAGCGTGTTCCAACGCGAAAGCCAGGCTACTTCCCCTGTACACATCTACACGGACTCATATATGGTGCTCAAAGGCTGCACGGAATGGCTTCCTTTTTGGAAGCAAAACTGCTGGGAGGTTAATAGAATAATAAATATACTTGGAAAGCAAAAGATGCTAGTGGGAAAACTCACTAGATTCACACAAAATGGATTATTCCCTCCTTCTGACCCGAGGAGCGAGTTTGTTCTTATTTCTGTTTTCAAGGGCGGTGATCTGACCAAGATGCACCTACTGCTCTCGACCATCCTGATTCAAGGATGCATCCACGAGGGCGACGAACGACCACTCCCTCTACCTTCCCCCAACCCATTTAATCCCTTCGAGAACAATGAATTCGTGTTGCTGGTGAAAGCAGTAAGCCAAGCTTTCAATTTAAGCCACTGCTGGGTTTGTGGAGGACCGCTAGGGTTATCAAGTTGGCTGTGGACATCCACATCCCTCACCCCAGACCAGATCGTAAGCAATTATAGCGAAACCGCGAACAACATGTGGGACGACAGTGGGACCTGGCCAATTCAATTTCCAGCCATGGGGCAATATTGTTTAAATCGTACCCAGGAGGGAGGGATCGAAGTGGGGGAAAGTAAATGTCGATGGACACTCACTCGTAAGCCGCTCGATAAAAATGGGAATCTCCACTCATGGATGTGGCTCGATGAAATGGGGCGCAGTCGGGGATTTGAGGGATACTGGTCAAACAAAAAATGAAACTTTAACTCTCCAAGGATCCAATTATCCTCCTTACAAGCAAACCTGCAAATGGGAAGGTACTTCTGGGGCTTGGTATTGTACCAGCCGAATAGGTGATGGGATGGTCACATTTGTCAGCCCTCTGGGCAACAGAGACACAACTTACTTTCAATTCCCAACAGGGATAGACGGGCTATTTGCTCAGAGCATCAGAGCTAAGAAGGGGCATTATTGGATCTGCAGACACACAGCATATAAATCTTTACCCGCGGGGTGGTCGGGAATTTGTTATATAGGGATTATCAGACCTTTGTTTTTCCCTTTTACCAGAAACAGGCGGACCTCAGTTAGGCATAAAGGTATATGATAACCTCGGAGACAGAAGTGTTGCCCGTAAGACACGATCCATTAAGGTAGATTTTTGGGTGGGACGCAAAAATGGGGGAATAACGAGTGGCCTCCTGAATGAATAATTCAACATTACGGGCCTGCAACCTGGAACCCTAATGAACCAATATCAAGGGTGAGAGAACCAATTTATAACCTAAATCGAATAATCAGACTACAGGCGGCTCTAGAAATTATTACCAACAAAACCGCGGATGCAATAGATCTTTTAACTTGGCAGTCTCAACAGATGCACACAGCAATCCTTCAGCACCACATGGTTTTAGACTATCTGTTAGCTGAAGAGGGAGGGGTGTGTGGGAAATTAAATGTTTCCAACTGTTGTTTAGAAATAGATGATGTAGGCGAAGTAGATCTCCAGGTAACCAAAGATATCAGAAAAATAGCCCACATCCCCGTCCAAACCTGGAACGGTTGGAGTGGCTATTTGTGGTCCTGGTTACTGGGGGCACCTTGGGTGAAACAGTTAATATTGTATTTGTTATGTGTGGTTGCCGCTTTAATGTTCTTACCTTGTATAATTCCTTGCTTTGTTCAGTTAATCCGACATGTTGTGTCAAATATGCAATTCGTTCCCACCACCTCAGCCGGTGGCATAAAGAAAATCTGTGCCTTTCCTGTGAAGGAGGAAATTGCATATTAACATCCACCGTGCATTTGCCATCTGTTTTATACCTGTTGTAACAATCACCTTCCTCGTTAACTCAGTTTTGCTGTGTGTTCTGTGAAGTTAAATGTTGTTAAAATTGTTAAAGAATGACCTTGCATTGAGCAACACCTCTGTTTAATCACTGTTAAGCACCTTTTTTTTTTTTTTAACCCAAACCCATGTCGTTCCTTTTACTTTTCCTGCGACTTGTCAAAAATTGTTCATAACTACTGTGCGCGCTTCTACCTTTTCTATACTTCCTTCTGATCTCTCTATCTCCTATCACCACCGTGGACGAAGGCTATGAAGACTTCAGGAAGGAGACGTACCAATCAATGTTTAAGTCACGGGGTGGTGTGGTGGACAGATGAGTGAACTATTGCCTTAAACATTTCTTGGTACATAAGGTGCAAGCAAACCATAACCCCGAACAAGCCATCTGTTCCCGGTGGGAACAGGACTGAGTTGCTGTGACACCCGAAATGGTCTCCCTGCGACCACCCAGGACACACCGAGCCTGCGCTGAACCAGGGCACGATCGGGCAGAGACTTTGGGACCTGGCCTAGTTCAGTGAGAAAGGGCCCCAGAGCTGGTGCAGGCTGGAAAGATAAGGGAGTTACAAGCAGTCTGCATTCCTATGCTTCACACTCCAGGAGGGAGGATGCGAAGGCTTTGAAATAAGGCCTGCTTGGGCGCCAGGACCCTGGGAAACAAAGCCTCCTCTCACTGCTGAAACAATGTTAATTAAGGTGTGTGTGTGGGGGGGGGGGGGGTCTGGGTTATATCCCCTTTGTCAGGACCTTGGAAGATAACACCTACTGTCACTGCTGGGGCAGTGCTAATTGCTGGAACAACACCTCTTTGTGTTTGTGCCCTGAGAGACAAGGGTAGGACCCAAGGAATCAAAACACATCTGTCAGCAGAAACCGCAACAGTAAAGATAAGGGAGAAAAAAAACAGCCTGCCTAGTTCCAACGATGAGACCCAATAGGGAGCAGGAGACCCCAGACCTAAAAATTACTATTGGTCTGAACTACCACGTGAGGGGTGGGAAACTTAATTTGAAAAAGCTATAATTGCCCAGGGATTTCTTTGTTCAGGGTCCCTCTTCGGAGGCACCCAGCTTGAGCTGTAACTACTGCACGCATGTCATTACAATTTATTTATTTAATTTGCCTTGATTTGGCTCCAAACTTTTCAGCGGGAACCTAGGGTCGGGCCCTGTTATGGTGGCCGACAAGCCTAATTTCCAAGTGGGACCCTAGGCGACCACTGTCGGGGCCTCTCGTCTCCAAACGATCATCTGGCACCATCGGGTGAGTTCACACCTGGGATCTTTGGCAACGAGAAGCACCGAGAAGGTGAGTCTTAAATTCCCACTTAAATTCTAAATTCTGGTCTGGTAACAGTGCACTGAAGGGATACACGGGCTGATCACCGTAAGGCATACCAGGTGGACGGGTGCGAGTCCCATCCCCAGGGTTTGAGTGGGTTTTAAGTCCCAGCTCGGTCCAGCCGGAGAAGGGGTGCGCAGCCTGATCAGCATAAGGCGCACTGCAAGACTGTAAGACAGAAGTCTAGAGTCACTGTGACTGGTGTGACTGTGTATAGCCTGGGAACTGACCGGGGCGCCCGTCGGCTGAGGAAGCCACCCGCTGCGAAGGGACAGCAGTCCTAGCAGTTAAAGACTCGGGTGGTGTGAGTGCGGTTCCCAGAGAGTGAGAGAAAGAGAGTGTGTGATCCCACCAGCCGCAGGAGCTGGTGTTACTGGTAAGGAAGTGCACTGCCTGATTTGCTTAAGACGCAATTTTCAGGAACTCAATATGGGGAATAATTTCAGCATAGAAAAGGGGATGCCTTTAGCCGAAATTTTGGAAAATTGGAGTACCAAAAAAATCTAAGGAAAAAAGGTTGATCCAACTGTGTCAGGAGGATTGCCCATTCCTGACAAAGGAGGGAAACCCAGCGGAACGGTAGCCACCGCAAGGGACTTTTGATCAGCAGGAGCTAACTTTCTTGTGAAATCATCTAGAAGACAGGTTTCCAAGTCGAATGGATTACTGGTATGTTTGGGATAACTGGGCAGGGACGCGGGAGCATTTGAGCCAGGAGGGAGGGAGGAAAGAAACCTGCCGAAGGTAACACTCATGTTAGCAGATACTAGTACCCTGGACTGTGCTCCAAAAGTTTCTGCTCCACCTTATATGCCTGATGATCTCTCTGTCATTACTTCTCCTTCTCCTCCTCCTTCTCCTTCTTCTCTACCGGCTGCCGGACTCTATCCTATGATCTCCAATGTGCTGACTAACGCTGCCGCTTTTCAGCCAGGGGGAAAGGGAGGGGCCAATCCCCCTCCTCCTGTGCTGCAGGTATTTACTAATCAACCCCGGGACCCTGGCGATCTCGCCTTATGGGGGGGGTGTCCAGTTATTTTCTAATATATGCACCAGGCACAACCCAAACTGGAGTGATACCCAAATTCTTTTGAGGGAATTATTTTGACCAAATGAAGGGGATAAGACAATTAAAGATGTGGAAGAAGTGCAGCAAGCAAATCTCTGGCTAGCAAATGATCCAAACTGGGATTGTAATAAAGCAGGAGAGAGAGCTGTGTGTCAAACAGGACTTTGAAATTTAGCAGAAGTAATTAGAGCATGCAGAGAATTAGGAGTAAATTGGACTAAAGTGCAAGAATGCAGACAGTGATTAGATGAACACCCCCATGACTTTTGGGGACTTTTGTGGTAAGCCCTGCTAAAATATGGAGGAATGACCCCACAAAACTTCACTGATGCTCTTGCAATTAGTGTTTTTATAGATCAAGCAGCCCCTGATACACAAAAGTATTTTAAAGAGCGTATGCCAGGCTGGCAAGGGGAGGGGGCGTGGAAGAACCAGGGGAGATAGATGGAATCAAAGTGAACGTGGTGTACAATTAAGAGTTAATGATGTTTGTCATTATTGAGGGGAACAAGGGCACTGGAAGCAGGAATGCCCAGTGAGGCCCCGTGTATTTGGGAATAGAGGGGCCAGCATGAGAAAATCAAACACTAAGAATGAGACCAGGCAATTCCCGGTCAGTCCACAATGACAGGAGATAGGAGACTCAGAAAATACTGTGGAAATTGGGGTAAATTTATGGGATATAGATTTGGATTTGAGGGGCAGGTAATGGCAAATATAGAAGGTTTAGAAGTGCCCTTTCTAGTGGACACTGGAGCCACCCTTTCCCTTTTAAATTTTGAGCCTAAAGGATGCAAGTCATCAGATAAAATAATGATGCGAGGAGTGATGGGAAAAGGCAAATGAATGTTATCTAAGCCCTTATTACTCACTATTGGGGGTAAAAGAGTGTGGGGATGTTTTATAATTTCCACAGACTTCCCTCTTGCCTCTTAGGGAGAGATCTCCTGCAAGCCTCGGATACTCAGATCTGCTTACAGCCGGAAGGGATAAAGCTAATAATTATGGGCTCATGTGTTCTGGCTAAGACACCAGAACCAGAGTCAACTAATCTGCAAATTCCAACAGGTTTAGAATCAGTTTCTAAAAAATTATGGAGCTCTTCAGGAATGGATGTGGGACTACAGAAATCAGCTAGTCCAGTCTCGATAAAAACAAAGGGGGGATTGCCTCCTGCAGTTAAGCAATACCCTATCCCAAAGGAAGCAGAGAAGAGGATCCAAAAACAAATCGATCATTATTTGAAACTAGGTATTCTTAGGGTCTGTGAATCCCTGTACAACACTCCGATTCTGCCAGTTAAAAAGAACAGGCAAGATTCTGATGGTGATCCAGAGTATCAGTTTGTACAAGACTTAAGGGCTATAAACCAACATGTAGTTGCTCCACATCCAGTAGTCCCCGACCCATCAACCATTTTACTACAGATATCTCATTGGGCAACTTATTTTACTGTGATTGACCTAACGGTAGCCTTTTCTAGTATACCGATAGCTGAAGATAGCCAAGATCTCTTTGCTTTCACTTGGAAGGGACAACAATTAACTTGGATGAGGCTGCCACAGGGATTTACTGGGTCTCCAACTGTTTTTTCACGTATACTCACAAATGACCTCTCAGATACCGAACTTCCAGGACATTCTGTATTAATACAATATGTGGATGATTTGTTATTAGCAAGTAAAGATTATGAGACGTGTTTAAAAGATACTGTTTCTCTATGTAACGTTCTTGCAGAAAAAGGTCATCGGGCATCTCTGTCTAAACTTCAGCTGTGTCAAAGAGAGGTGAAATATTTGGGTTTTATCTTAAAAGAAGGACACAGGTTAGTTGATCCAGAACGAGTAAAGACAATTCTTAATATGCCTCATCCTGTAACAAAAAAACAGCTTAGGGGATTTTTAGGAGCTGTAGGATTTAGGATTTTGCCGACTGTGGATTCCTGGGTTAGCAGAACTTACTAAGCCTTTAGTACAGGCAACAAAAAAGGAGGAGATAGAGCCTTTGGCCTGGGGCCCAGAAAGGGAGAAAGCTTTTACATCTGTAAAAAAGGCATTGGTTTCAGCCCCAGCTCTAGGGTTACCAGATTATAGCAAACTATTTGAATTATTTGTCCATGAATGACAGGGAGTAGCAAGTGGGGTACTCACCCAAAAACTAGGTCCTCACCGCAGACCAGTGGCCTATTTACTCCACACAGCTAGACATGGTAGCTAAAGGCACTCCAGGATGCATCAGAGCAATAGCAGCTACGGCCGCTCTTACTGAAAAAACACGACCTGTAGTTTTGGGTCACTCACTGACTGTGTATGTGCCACATGAAGCAGAACTGTTAATGAAACAATACGCAACTCAAGCGCTATCCCCACAGAGAGCTCACCGCTGTGAACTGATAATACTGCATGCAGATAATGTGACTTTAAAAAGATGCAATATTTTGAATCCAGCAACGCTATTGCCTCAACCGGAGGACGGAGAGCCACATCATTCCTGTGAGCAGGTGGTGGTCAGCTCGAGCAAGCCCCAGGAGGACCTTAAAGACGAATCTTTGGAGAACCCGGACTTAGTTCTGTTTACAGATGGGTCATCCTATTATTTGGACGGAAGGCGCCACTCCGGCTATGCTGTCACTAACGTCTTTGAGGTACTTGAGACTAATCCTTTGTCTCCATCTGTAAGTGCTCAAGGAGCAGAATTAATAGCATTGACCCAAACAGCAAAAATAGGTAAGAACCTGCGGGTAAATATCTATACCGACTCTAAATATGCATTTGGAGTATGTCGTGCAACAGGGATGTTATGGAAAGAACGAGGATTCTTTTCGTTATCAGGAAAGAAATTAGCTAATGGAGAAGAAATACCTAATTTGCTGGAAGCAGTTCAACTGCCCAAAGAAACTGCTGTAATACACTGCCCAGCCCATACTAAAGACACTACAGAAATTAGCAGAGGAAATGCTTTAGCCGACGCTGCTGTGAAAGCTGCAGCCTGACAACCTCTGAGAGAATGTATGGGGGCAGTTCCAAGGATGGACCAGAGTGGCCAAATTTAATAGACCCCAAAACTACGTGTGAAAAAGACTGCTCAGTGGAAGAGAAAAAACAATGGGAACAGTGGGAAGCAAAACAAAGTGATGATGGAATATGGACAATTGGAGGAAAACCAATTCTACCAAAAAAAATATTTAATTACTATAGCTAGGTGGTTTCATGATAAAGCTCATGGGGGAGCCGAGGCAATAGCTAAGCAGGTACAGAAAGTATGGGCTGCTCCAGGAATTTATGCAGCTGCTAAAAGAATAAGGAATAGCTGCCCGACCTGCCAGAAGTTTTCAAATAACAAGCCAAGCTCAGATTTAGGGGGACGGCCATGGGCTTACTTCCCTTTCCAGAAGCTACAAATAGATTATGCAGATATGCCATGTGTCTATGGATACAAACACTTGTTAGTGAGAGTAGATCAGTTATCAGGCTGGGTAGAAGCTTTCCCAACAAAGCCTTACTGAAGGAAATCATACCCAGGTATGGGGTCCCAGAAGCCATTGATTCAGATAGGGGTGCCCATTTTACGGCAAGCATAATCCATCAGTTATATAAATCATTAGAAATAAAAAGAAACCTATGTACCCCTTATCACCCACAATCTTCAGGACAAGTAGAAAGAATGAATAGAACATTAAAAGAAAAATAGCAAGAAATGCACACATGCTAGCCTAAAATGGCCAGAAGCATTAAACTTAGCTCTATGGGATGTTTGAAATGCCCCATGGCAACCCATAGGACTAACACCAGCAGAGATTCTCTTTGGGAGACATTTAGCTATACTAGGGACTTATTATTCCAGCTAAGACCAGCCTGTTAGATGGAGATGAATGACTAACCCAGTATGTTCTAAGTATGCAAAAAGGTTTGAAAATCTTGAAAAAAAAAAAAATATATATATATATATGCTCAATGATATGAATCCACACCACCTGAAATACAAGTGCCTGGTATACAGCCTGGGGATGAAGTTTTAGTTAAAGTATTTCCACAAAAATCCAAGTTAAAACCTAAATGGAACAGGCCATATACTGTCATACTATGTTCTTATTTTGCTGTTAAAGTTGAACTGTACTTGTATATATTAAAAAAGGATGTGTATGTGTAAGAACACTTTGTAATCTTATATTCATAGGTAATATTATTGTAGATACAAGTAATCACTCAAATATTTGTAACTTTACCCAAGATTATGGGATGCGACTTTAATTATTCAGCTCCTATTAGATCTTATCAATTATTACAATCTAATTATACATTAATTCAAAATTTACTACCTACCCCCATTGGGATGAATCTCACCCTGGTAAAGAAACCACTACAACATGATGATTTGCGTCAACTGCTAGAACGCATCCGAAACAGTGGACAGAAAACTCTAATCACCATTCATCATGATGCGGAAGCGATACACCACGTCTCGGAAGGGATAAAAAGGGACGGAGAACATCATGGCTGGGAAACTCTTCTAGGGTGGTCACCAACTGCAACAGGCATTTATAATCATGTGTTGCACCCAGTAGTACTTGGGTTAAGTTTAACTGTGTTATGCCTATTGCTTACAATCATATTATGCATAAGATTATGGAACGTGATGGTACGCCTTGAAAGGCTTCGAGAACTCTGTTCAAAGTATTAGCAGGGATGCTTCATAAAAACAAAGGGGGGAACTGTGAAAGAATAGCGAACCGAAACTGTCTAGAGGTAGCCGCTTAGCACAACTTCTATGAAACTTGCTTAGCATGAGGCGCTAAATTTGCTGAAGCCTTAGGCCGCACTTAGATAAAATAATGAACTTTTACTTAGTCCAGTAAGAAAAGGGCCTCAGAGCTGGTTCAAGCTAGGAAGATAAGGAAGTTACAAGCAGTCTGCATTCCTGCGTCTCACACTCCGAAAGGGAGGGTGTCAAGGCTTTGAAATAAGACCAGTGCAGGGCATTAGGACCTTGAGGGACAAAGCCTTAGCTCACTGCTGGGGCAGTGATAATTGTTATGCTTTAGAATCACCTCCTCCTCCTCCTCAGGACCTTGAGACACAACAGTAAGACCCAACAAAAACAGAGGTACAACCGTCATCAGAGACCGCAAAAAACAAAAATAAGGAGAAAAACAGCTTACCTCAGAATGACGATGAGACCCAATGAGGAGCAGGAGACCCCAGACCAAAAAATTACTATTGGTCTAACTACCGCGTGAGGGGTGGGAAATGTAAGTTGAAAAAACTGTAATTGCCCAGGATTCGTTTATGTTAGGGTCCCTCTTTGGAGGCACCCAGCTTGAGCTGTAATTATTGCACACGTGTCATTAAAATTTAATTATTTAATTTGTTTTGATTTGGCTCTGAACTTTTCTGCGGCAACCTAGGGTCGGGCCCTGTTATGGTGGCCGACAAGCCTAATTTCCATAACAATGTTGACCCCATTTTACAGGAAAAAAGTGATCGTTTGGATTTTTCGTTAACTTACGGGGTTCCTTCAATGTATGGTGGGCCAGGGAAGGAATTTTTTTCCCTTCCCCCAAAACTTTTAGTCTAAGGCAGTATGGCCATTTTAAAGTTTTTAATTTGGGAAGGAGATCCAGTGAGAACAGCGTACCAGAACCATTAGTTCAACAGCTGTAACTGTCAGCACTGGTTTTCAGTGTCCCTATAGTAACTCTGGCTTGGTGGCAGAGCTTCCTGGGGTGCCTGGCAGGAGGGGAGGAAGGCTTGGCCATCCTCCTCCCCCCGGCGTGGACAGCTATGCTCATGCTGAAGGGATGTTTGTTTGAGGAGGGAGGAAGGCGTGTGCTCCTGTGAGGCAGCAAAGCCCCCATCCAGCTGTGCTGATGACAAAACACAGTTCCCAAGACAGAGGGAAAACTGACTTCTAAAACCGTGTTTCCTGAATTAAATGTCTGTTGCACTGAGAGACATTTTCTGTTGAGTATGAGTGAAAGGGAACGTACTCCCTCTGTAAGACAATTATTGAGACAAAGCAGAAAATTTTAATGTGCCCCTGCGCATGTTTTTGTCTTTGACTAATCTAAGATTTGTGTCTCCTGTCCATAGGTGCAAATTCTTAAAAAAATAAATAACTAAAAAATGCATGTAATCTTCAGATGTTGAGGATTGATACAGATGTTACTCCACTTGCTTGAAGCCTCTATGTGGAAGATAAAATTTAACTCTGCAGGAAAAAGCTACTTAAGCAAATAGCTTAGACTGTCATTTTAGCATTTTACAGATTTGGTATCATTAGTCTGAAATTGGTAACATCTACCTAGAACTCATAGTTCACTGAGGTGTATACTTAGTGAAACTTCCAGCAAAAGTTCCCTGCTCTTCTTGCTCCTTCAGCCTGCTATGTAGTATTACACTGAAAAGAAACTAACACTGAGCATTAAGGATGCTTCAGAGCTGACAACTTACCTACATTGTTGGTATTAAACAGTGAAAGGCTGACTTAATGATTAGAGTTGCAGAGAGATTTAGAGAATAACTAGCAGTGGCAAGTGAAAAAGAAATTGCTCAGGTTTCCATAAAGCACTTGATGCTTAGGCAGAAGTCTAGTATAATGATTCTGCTTTAAGCATTGTTAGAGAAATGAAGCTGTGGTATTGATTCTGCTCCCAGACTGGTGAAAACCTCCTGCAACGCACATATAATAAACTCCAGTCAGAAAGGTGGGCATATTCAATATTTTCTCTTTCCAGGAACGGTATTTGCCAGGAAACTTACACAATTACATGCTTGCTGGTCTGAGACGGACTGGGTCACAACACTTGCAGTATACCTAAAGGTCCTTTAATTACTGCCAGAAACATTTGTGAAGTGCATTAGAGATGGAACTTCAGTTCAAGTACCTTCGAGTAGTTTTCTGGACAAAGTTTTAGGCTGAAATCTTCAGTACACGTTCTGTTCTATTCTCTGTTGTTCTAGTGAAGTGACATAGAACAGGACAGGAAATAAACAACATTCTCTACCAAAGTTGTGGCAAATACAAAAACAAGTGCACAAATTACCCCTTATTTTCAAATGTCACATCATAATGAAGTGGAAGGAGAGTACAGAGAGACATCATATACTGTTTCCTGTGCTTTTCATCCATAAGATATGGACAGGAAGTATTTAAGCAATGATTAAAGGATCTGTCAGCAAGGTAGACTCAGGTTTCTCTTGTGGGGATTGCCAGATAACAGGCACAAGTCCTGCTTGAATGCTTAGACTATCCAGAAATGCTGATAATCGTTGCTCTCTTTTAAAGGAATGGCTACATGCAGAGTAGACCAAGACGAGCATTACAGACAGCTTAGAGGAGAATCCATATTCTTATCTGATTGGTGATTAGCTGTCAAATATTCAAGGCCCCCTAGAAATCTGTTAGTATTACAAATTGAAGTGGAAAGCCAAGTTCAGTTTTCCTACCTAGTTTTACGAAGTCATACGCAAGACGCACACAGTGCCTAGTAGGTCTAGAATAACAAAACTGTACAGTATCCCTTAAAATGCATTTATTTGTTTCAATATAAAGATTTAACAACTATTTGCCCAGTTGGCTGGACTTAGGGTGCAACAACAAAAAAATGGACCAAAATACAAAAACAAATACACAAATTACCCCTTATTTGCAAATGTTACCTCATAACCAAGTTTTAGCACATTAAAAAGTTTACAAAATGTAGAACACTTTTACAAATTATTCAGAACTAACAGCATAGGCGGCAGTTCAGCCCCCCACATCAATCCTTGCCCCTGCCATTCCAGTCTGTGCCTGGATAACATGATGCTTGAATGAGAGAGTTGGGCAACTGGAACTGCAAGTTTCCAAAGACAGCTTTGTGCCTCAGCCCAGTGCATGAGCAGCTCCAGCTCCCCGGCACAGTTGGCTGGCGAGAGTGATGTGGGCATGCTCGCTGTTCTGCCTGCTGCGTCCTCTGCAGCATTGAGAGAATGACTCGGTTGGTAAATGCAGAAATAATTTTTTTAAAAAGTACAAAATTTACCCTGAAGAAAAATAAAATCAATTTTAAAACCACCTTGGCTTTAACTAAGTTACATTAAAAGCTGCAAGACAGATTTAGAGCAATAGCACTGAGTACAAGATCACAAAACTCAACAGATGTGTTATGTATCTTGTCACTGTAAATATGAAAACATCAAGGTTGACCTCTGTCTGCCTGTTGAAACCTTCCACATACCAGCAGAAGGGCTGACATATGCCCTCTTCCTGATTTTTTGGCCTTTTCAGAGCTTTAACTGCTAAGACTAATTTAATTCATAACAGTCTGCCTCTAGTGAAACAATTGCAACAGCAAAAAAACCCCAGCCCATCTATATTTTTCCATTATCTATAAATGTATAGGAAACCAATGCCTGCAGTTTAGACACAAGACTTAGGACATAAAAGTACAGTGTTTAAATAGTTGCAAATAGCTGTTTCTGAAAGGAAATACAATTAGGTTTTACAAAACATTATCCAATATACAGAAATATCAAAACCCTGACTAAGGCCAGAGATAGAGGGATAGAACTGCTACACTGAGGTACTCTATAATCTTAAGGTGTGCAAATGAACCGCCTGTTCCTGTCTCCCAGCTTCAGCAAGGCAGCACCTGCTTAAGCACAGGTGGGCTTTGCTTATTAGCAGTGTTTGTCAAGCCCTAAGAAGCTGAACCAGAACCAAATATAGGTAGGTGCTCATAGACTGTGGTCTTTCATTGATTTATGTAAGTATGACCAAGAGCTGTTAATTTGCACCCTGCAAAGGCAACAAAGTGGAATTTCTTCTTTGGTGTTTAAATAGAAGAACGCTGAACACATAGACAGAGCTCAAACACTGCACACGCTGTCTGAACCCTTGAAAAGTAGCACTGCACGTGTCCTGGACAGCTAAAGCCTTGGCACCATAATTTTAATGTCCGTTGGCTAGTGCCAGACATTTGGTGGGGGCAGAAGTTTTACTAGCGCCCTCTTGTGCTTTGGAGTGCTGCTTACTCAGTCTGCATTAACAAACTGATCAGTAAACAATTTTATTGTAGTTACTAATGCTGCATGCATGGATGTGCTTGGAGAGTGTCTAAATTTAGACTGTCTTTCACCAACAGAGTAATCAATTCATCATCCTAGTTTTGTTTACTAGCAAGTGTCTCCTATTTTCCTTTTTTTTTCTTTTTTTTTTTTTTTTAAAAAACATAGAGGTCTCTGTTCACACACCTCTGACTACTTAAGAAAAACTTCTCTGCACAGTCTAGCCATCAGCACTGCAGATGATTTTTTTTTTTTTTTCCTGGCAGCGGACAGCAAATCAATCCCAAGATGGAGAGTGAGATTTTTACAATCAGCTTAAACATTTCTAAAACTTGGGCCACTGCTGAAAGGGATAGTCTGTGTCTGGCCACACAGTCCCACTCCTGTTCTGCACCGTGTCGAGTCCTAATGTCTTCCTAACCGTTAACATTGGGACAAAAGAACAATTACGAATATTTGACCAGGAAAAGCCAGGACCATCCTTTTCAATAGTACACTGCACTAGTGCAGTGTAAAACCACATCTCCAGGTACAGTGCATCAGCCAGTTAGTTTGACCTCGATTGTATCCATAATACCACAGGAGATAATGCTGATTAGCTTTCAAGAATAGCAATATAATTTTGCTCTTTAATTTTCAGCATAAATAAGCAAAAAAAAAAAAAATCACCCATAAAAATCATAGCTGCCCATAAAACAAGCTATTCAGGGAAAAGAAAATCATCCTCTGTCACTAAAAAGAATAAATTCCATAAGAAGATTAAGTAGTCTGCTTTCCCATTCAAACCAGTATCCTGCAAATTAGACAAATATTTGTCTATCTGAGGAAGGTTCCAAACAGATGCCAGAGATAATTGAGCATAAGGAAAATCAAGTTACATGACACAGTGGCTACAGCAGTTCTTGTTCCCTTTCTGATCCTGTTCTTCCCTGTATGTGAATCATCTTTGCTCAGCTATGCTGATGCAGCTTCTTGGGGAGCCATAGCATAAGACCAGCTGAAAAAATTAAGTTTAAAACTAACCTTGAAAACAAAAAGCAGGGGGGGGGGGGGCAGCAGAGAGGGAGGGAAAATTTAACTCCCCTCCCTCCCTTCAGCAGTAGAGTGTACAGCTCTTCACAAGCAAGGGAGCCAACACGGCTTACTGTCTAAGAAAAGGGGAGTGCGCCACGGCCTCCCCTCCCTCCTCAACCCAGTTGCATCCTGGCACTGTTTTACAGCAGCTCTGACACTCCTAATAGCCTTTTGACTGTAGCAGTCAATTTAACCCTCTCTCCCCCAAATTCTCACATTCATTTAGTCATTTTAGCAACATAAACAGCATAGACCAGTTCTGGAGGCTCCAGACCCAGCATAAGGTAAGGTGGGGAAGGGAAGCCTGAGTTCCCTTTTGGTACTGATGAGCTGTTGTGGCAGCTCATCCCAAACTGTGCAATTCTGCCCCCGATTGCTGTGAGGCCGAGACCTCCCTAGACCACAATGGCAGCAGCATCCCAGAGAAGGGCGTAAGCCACGGCACACAGCCACAGAGCCGCTGTGCAGCGGGCTGGTGGGAGCAATCGCTTCCGGGGGTCTCCAAGCAGAACCCCATTCTGGGGAATTACATGCAGACGCCCGCTCTGCAAAGGGCCCTGGGGCTTGCGCTAGGGTCGGGTATGCGAGATGCCCATTGCTGCTCCTGAACTTGAGGCCAGTGAGAAAGACTCCCAAATTTGGCAGTGCAAGCAAAGAGGTGGCACTGTGAAAAAGGAGGCTTCTCAAAATGCTTGCAGGGTGTTAAGGATGCCAGGATGTGCTGGGTAGCAGAGAGCAGGTGTTTTAGAGAGGTTTCCTGTGCCCTGAAGCACATGCAGGGAGGAAACGGGGTAGTATGGGGGGAGGGTGGTGAGAGGGAGAGAGAAAGGGTTGGGGAGAGGGAGAGGGAGAGAGAAAGGGGTGGGGAGAGGGAGAGAGAAAGGGGTGGGGAGAGGAAGAGAGAAAAGGGTGGGGAGAGGAAGAGAGAAAGGGGTGGGGAGAGGAAGAGAGAAAGGGGTGGGGAGAGGGAGGGGGAAGGGGAAGGGAAAGGAGAGAGAAGGGGGGCAGGCCTGGAAGAGAGCCAGAAAGCAGTCTGTCAATTAGATCATGGGGCAAAGCACTTCTGATTCAGGTTTTGGGGGGGGGTTTGTTGTTTTTTTTTCTTTTTTTTTTTTTTTTAATCAAATAGAGTTAAAATATTTGGAGAAGCCATTTGCTCTCTCTCTCCAATGAAAGTTTTGAGAAAGAAAAAAACCCACACTTATCATTCTTGCTTTTCTTCTTGAGGTATGCATGTTTGTGCCTTAACTTCAGAATATATCTTCAGGTGACTGAGCTGGAGGAGAAGGTATGATGGTTTTGTTTTATCTTACAAGTCACAGCTATGACAATACAATGAAAAGAATCTATAAATTGCAACAAACTTCTGTACAACACAATTCCTGCAGCCCTGAAATAGCAACAGTCTGCACAAACAATGGACTTCAAACTATCTGAATATATACAGGTCACGATTTCCCATCTCTCTGCCTAACAATTTCTCCCTCTAGACTTGGAAAATCTGAAGAGGTACACACAGTTTACTATTTATAATGCTGTCTACTTGCATCCCATTCTACTCCAAAAAGTGTCAACAAGAAATTTAGTGCTATCTCTTAATATAAATGCAGCCATACTAGTAAACTGGAACACTGCCTCTGTATTAGAGGGTGGACTGACTTAACTCTCCATTTTATACCTATACTTTTAAATCAGTATACAGAGCATATTAGAGCTGTAGAGAAAAAATAATTTAATTTTGTTCCCTGACTAACCACTCTGCTGAGGTCAGTGTAGAGCACAGAGCAGGAATGTTTCAAAAGCTAGTAAGTTAAAAAAAAAAAAAATCTGATGTTCACATTGGACTTTGTATCTCTACTCCCTCCCTCTCCAGTCTAAGCTAAATGTCAATAACCATCTTGTTCAGAGGTAGGTCAGAACAGTGGACGAAATATCTATTTTAGCCTAGATGTTACATGGCTTTTTGAAATAGTTTCAACCTGATGTTTTTCCAGTCACTCAAATAAAAACATCTCCAAAGCTTTAAGATACAATGGGACCTAGTCAGATATTCATCCGCAGCAGCTTAGAAATACAGTAGTCAGTTAAAACATAATTTTTGTTTACAATTTTTGTTGTTACAAATATTGTTGTAACAAGTTACTGTTGTTCTCCAATATTTTCAACCAGCTTAATGAAAATACAGTAGAACCTCATTGTTTCACACTTGTCACTGGGAGATTCAGCGTACATTTCTTCACTGTGACCATTTAACAACATTCAAGCACTGAGAGTTAGCCAGGATGATGCACTTCAAGATACGCTCTGTTCTTACCAGTGGTGAGTTATAATTCAGCTTTATTTCCTATCCTGGGATGTAAGTGTACTGATATTTAGTAGGAAAAAAAAAAAAGTCATAAAATGAGGTAGCACTGACACTCTCTTTGCTGGAATGTGGACAGATCCTGGGCTTAATTTTAAAGGGTGGCTTAGCAAGATTCTACTGTAATCTACACAAAATGTATAAAACACGAACCATTTCCAGAATAAGGCCACTAATTTTGCCATTGGCAATTAACAGTGAGAAACAGCAGTTAAAAGCAAAAACACTCACTTGATTACAGAGGTGTTTTTGAGGCAATAAACTGTGGGAAGAAGTATAAACACACAGTCCTCTCATCCCTCCTCTTTCTTTTCCAGTATGAGTTTAGGTGTCTCTGCTTCCTGTATGTACTATTCCCCGAGGAGAAATTTCAGTCTGTTTTCTTAGTGGGGAATCCAAACAAGTCCATGCTACATTTGAAGATGGGGACAGCACTGTAGAACAGTAGGATTACAAGTTTCCCATGAGTCATAGTCATGACAGTCTGATGTCCAGATGCCCAGATTCGATACCAGGGCTTCTCTTCTCTGCAATGGCTGGGCACAACATGTTGTTCAGATTCACTTCTGTGACCTAGGAAAGGGACAACAAATTTATAAATTAGTAATATTTTGGGTTGCAATGCTTCAGAGACCTAAAATGGTAATTTTCAAATTACCATAGTAATCAAAAGTGTTTAGCTGGCAATCCTTTGTTCAGCATCAATTGGCCAGCTTTCAGAAGGAAAGCAGATCTGAATGCAGTTGTGCATTTAAGAGATGGATTTATATGGGTGCATAGCTGATTTATGGAAGGTTTTACCACTACTTGTGAAATATGAGGTACAAATGGCCATTAGGACATGCGATTAAAAATTTGTATTCAAGTAATTTTATCCATGTGAATCTGGACACTTTGAAAAACTAGTCAGTGTTTTTATTTTGAATGCACTTGCAAACTATCTGTTTATTAACACACATTTACTTACCAATCCCAGAATCTGCAAGATGCTAAAATGGTATACAAACATAAGCCCAGTAGACAGAAGAGCCCACCAGAAACTGGAGAGTGGTTCTGGAGTGTAGACACCTTGAAAAGAAAGGAATACATTAGTATTCAGCTGAATTACTGTGTCCAAACACTCATGGAAAATCCTCTTTTCTCCTCTAGATGTTGGGGTATCTGGTTTTAGCTGATAACCTAGAGACTCCTGTTATAGTAATTAATATTTGAGAGCCTTATTTCTTACCTGCAGCATCCGGATCAGTTTCTTCCCTCCTTCTGCTCCAACATTAAAATGTACAATATATTAGCTCAGTAAGCTTGCCTATTTTCCACCAACACCAGTGATTTTTACCTCATTTACCTAATTTTTCCTTCTAACACAGAAGTACTAAATGTATCTAAAATACTGTAACAGCATACAATGGAGTCTTCGAAATCAGGTTATTTTTGTACTCAAACACCTGCTTGTTATGGGAGCTATGACTTTAGCATGTACAGAACTAACCCAGGCAGTGGCAATTACTGCACAGTGCTGCATTAGAGTGTAGCTTGATGGCCATTTCCTCCTATTTCATCGTTGGTTGACATCTATTCAAGTAGTTTGCACTGATAGTGCATAGAAACAGAAAACCTTTATAAAGTAGTCAATCCATTAGTGACAGACCGTGCTCTTAAGTGAAAATTGCTGTGGAGATACTCTCAAATATACAGTATAAGCAATTAATTTTATATTCAGTAGACACCACAGATGCCTCAGTATTTCAGGGCTCTCCTCCTGCAAACGAGTTTTGGCAATTTAGTGAAAAAACACAATGTCACATGATGTAGAGTTCACCAAAGAAGTAATAATACTCTAATAAAAGTACCCTTAGATGCAAGGCTATTTTTAGAATTAAGTATTCAAACATATGGCGAGAACAGAAACAGTTTACAGAGTTGTCAAAGTCTTACTAGCAGACATGTTAATAAGATATGGGGAAAAATATTGCTTTCCTTATGACTTTAATAACCTAGGGGGACACACACACACAAAAAGGCACACTGTCATGGTGCTCAGGCTCTGTAAAAAGTTGTATACTTTCAGACAATTGTAAAAAAAAAAATACTGTCATTTTTATCTGCCTTTGCCTGCTCTCTGCCCTGTTAGATATTATCAAATGTTGATAGTTATATTCATTACTCAAAGGATGCCTTATAGCAGAGACAGGCTATACTGATATTACCCTTCACTAGCTAGCACATTCAGCAATAACCATAAAGATTCAATAGACTTCAGCATAGGCTGTACAAGCCTATTGGGACTGAGAATAACTATGTACATGTGTAGGTAGCTATGACAGTACTCACTAGACTAAAGCTGGTATGAGTATGCCCATGTACAGTATCTTATGAAGATAAAGGCAAAATAACTCCTTTTACCTGCTTCACCACACCACCATTTAGTCATGCATGCTCTCTGTTTTTAAATCACCAGAGGACTGCTTTCTCAATCCTTATTGCCCTTTTACAATTCTTTTCTGCATTTATTTTTCTATAATTTTGGCTGTCATGCCAGGTAGCTACAGTAAAATCAATGTAATTTAAATGGAAATTTCTGAAAGTTACAATATTCTTCCCAAAACTACCTACACTTTGCATTCTAAAGCAGTAGAGCTATCCCTTATCCACTGAAAATAACATAGCGGCTCTGTTCCTAGTCAACAGAGAGCAAGAAGTTGGTTGTATACTTGAATGACAGCAGCGCATATGCACCCCGTATGTCACTCTCACTGTGACTTTAATAAGCAACAACATTGTTGTAATTTTACCCAAAATACAATTGCACACCATGCTTTAGTAAGCAAACTGTGGCTTGATGCAACCATGACAAATATGAGCTTCTGTGAAAGCGTAAGACAGCTTATAGGATTTCTTTTCCAGTGGCTGGATGAAGATCAGAGGAAGCGTCTGAACTACAAGCAAAATCCAAACTTAAAAGTGAAGTTGATACGAATAATGGAGTCCTCTATAGTTAAAGGGAGAAAATTCAGACTAGTCTAATACTTTCTAACATACTTAGCAAGTATGCTCTAAGAACTGAGGGGTATCCTATTTACAAACCAGTACAGAAAGCTTCACTTAAATAGCAATGGTATTAGTTAAACTCCACTACCTGAAAACATCAGTAAGATGGCAGATACATGACACCACCTTGCCTATGGTTTTTCATTATAGATAGGAAGAGAGGAAGCAAGTAGCCTTGGTGTCAGAGTTTAAGTGACCACAGCTCTATTACCAAAGTACCAACTTTAAGTGACCTGGTCAAGCTATACATAAACTTTTTGTGCTGCCTCCCTAGCTGTAAAGAAAATGTCATTTGACTTGCAAAGTTTTTCACTGTTGTCTTTGCAATTTTAAGTGCATTTTTAACCTAGATGCAATACACAAAATAATATTTAAATAAGTTAAGCTCTCTAAAACAGCTCCCAGGAACTGGTAGAGTAGTGCTATACCATATTTGTATTCACCTGAACTCACCCGGTTGACATTTACTTATGTTATTTCAGAAGTATTGTATAAAGCCTGAGAACAGATGGTACTAGACTAAAGAGATGAACATTCAGAAAAGCTAGAATTCAGAGACCTTGATATCTGGGGGACAACTTAGAGGCCTACATTGTTTCACTAGGCAACATGTAAAACACTAAAATAGACAAGTGATCCTAGCTATGAAACAGGACTGGAGGAAGAACGCAGTCTTTAAGAGATTAAGTAAACTGCCCAAGATTACAAAGCAGAGCAATGGCATAGTTTGGCTTTGAACCCATGTTTCTCGTATTCAGCTCAAACAATCTAGCCAGAGAATTGTGTTTCAGCAGACACTTAGGAGAGCTGTTCAGGTTCTTCCAGCTAAGAATCTTGCACTACAACATCCTCTTTTTTTTCCTTGCAAAATTTACATATATATATATATATATATATATATATAAAAATATAATATATATAGAATGACTCTCACACTCCACACTGACCTCACCAAATAATAGAAAATTCCCCTCACTTGCTAGACTTCACAATCCTGAAAACAACAGTATGATATTCAGTAGTGTCATTATCCAGACATCAAGGGACAAAAAGGAAACAATGACCTCCGCACAGAAACATTTCAGAGGGAGCTGGATTCCCACATGTGGTTTGGGATACTAATTTTAAATTCATACCTGGGATATTTTGTGAGCATTTCTCATTAGACAAATAATCACTATAGATTTTATAACTCTGCAGTACTGCTATTCAACAGATGACTGTTTAACAGACCAGTGTGAACTACTTTCTTTAGCGCAGTCTGTTAACAATGGCATACAAAAAGGAAAATTGAGATCCAGCTGAGTGGTTGTTTGAATGGCCTGTGGTGGGTTTGTCACAAGCTATTTGCTGCTCACATGGGAAATCAATTTCAATATGTAGCGGTGAGCTTCACTATTTCTCTATCACTAAGGAGCACAGGCAGTTCTTATATGTTAAGCACATTCAAAAAATTTAATCCAACTGCCAGTCTGGCACTAATCTCATTCACAGAAATGCTCATGCCCCAGACAGTTGAGACCATTCCAGATCAGGGTCATCCAAGTAGGCTATATATTTGCTCTTGGGTTGAAATAGCATGGTAATGGATATTTCAGTTTAAACTTTATTATTTCAGTAGCACTGTTAGGAAGGACTTAATATGGATTCAGGAGATTTGGGTTCATCATCTGCTTCTGCAACAAGAATTCACGTGACCTTGAACAAGTCAAATAGTTAATTTTGTTATCTAGGAAATGGAAGTGTGGCTTTAAAATCTAAAGATCAACATCGAAGAGAGACTAAATTTATTTTAAACTGACTTTTTCCCCCATGAAGTCTTGTGCTAGTTCTAGTGTCCTTACTAATTATTTATTTAAACTTCTCAAAAAATAGGCTGGTGAAAATCTTTATGGAATTTAACAGAAACTAATACTTCTTTTGTATTTCCATAGAAGCATAATGTAGTTGAAAAGTACTCTTCTTTTGGTTGCAAGTGGAGATTTATTTTTTTCCCCTGTCCAAAATACAACCAAATCAGTTTACTCTCTCCACAGTGTGGACAGCCTGCATTTGAATTGTGAATTTTGCACACCCATTTTAACAACATTCAAGCACTGAGAGTTAGCCAGGATGATGCACTTCAAGATACGCTCTGTTCTTACCAGTGGTGAGTTATAATTCAGCTTTATTTCCTATCCTGGGATGTAAGTGTACTGATATTTAGTAGGAAAAAAAAAAAAAGTCATAAAATGAGGTAGCACTGACACTCTCTTTGCTGGAATGTGGACAGATCCTGGGCTTAATTTTAAAGGGTGGCTTAGCAAGATTCTACTGTAATCTACACAAAATGTATAAAACACGAACCATTTCCAGAATAAGGCCACTAATTTTGCCATTGGCAATTAACAGTGAGAAACAGCAGTTAAAAGCAAAAACACTCACTTGATTACAGAGGTGTTTTTGAGGCAATAAACTGTGGGAAGAAGTATAAACACACAGTCCTCTCATCCCTCCTCTTTCTTTTCCAGTATGAGTTTAGGTGTCTCTGCTTCCTGTATGTACTATTCCCCGAGGAGAAATTTCAGTCTGTTTTCTTAGTGGGGAATCCAAACAAGTCCATGCTACATTTGAAGATGGGGACAGCACTGTAGAACAGTAGGATTACAAGTTTCCCATGAGTCATAGTCATGACAGTCTGATGTCCAGATGCCCAGATTCGATACCAGGGCTTCTCTTCTCTGCAATGGCTGGGCACAACATGTTGTTCAGATTCACTTCTGTGACCTAGGAAAGGGACAACAAATTTATAAATTAGTAATATTTTGGGTTGCAATGCTTCAGAGACCTAAAATGGTAATTTTCAAATTACCATAGTAATCAAAAGTGTTTAGCTGGCAATCCTTTGTTCAGCATCAATTGGCCAGCTTTCAGAAGGAAAGCAGATCTGAATGCAGTTGTGCATTTAAGAGATGGATTTATATGGGTGCATAGCTGATTTATGGAAGGTTTTACCACTACTTGTGAAATATGAGGTACAAATGGCCATTAGGACATGCGATTAAAAATTTGTATTCAAGTAATTTTATCCATGTGAATCTGGACACTTTGAAAAACTAGTCAGTGTTTTTATTTTGAATGCACTTGCAAACTATCTGTTTATTAACACACATTTACTTACCAATCCCAGAATCTGCAAGATGCTAAAATGGTATACAAACATAAGCCCAGTAGACAGAAGAGCCCACCAGAAACTGGAGAGTGGTTCTGGAGTGTAGACACCTTGAAAAGAAAGGAATACATTAGTATTCAGCTGAATTACTGTGTCCAAACACTCATGGAAAATCCTCTTTTCTCCTCTAGATGTTGGGGTATCTGGTTTTAGCTGATAACCTAGAGACTCCTGTTATAGTAATTAATATTTGAGAGCCTTATTTCTTACCTGCAGCATCCGGATCAGTTTCTTCCCTCCTTCTGCTCCAACATTAAAATGTACAATATATTAGCTCAGTAAGCTTGCCTATTTTCCACCAACACCAGTGATTTTTACCTCATTTACCTAATTTTTCCTTCTAACACAGAAGTACTAAATGTATCTAAAATACTGTAACAGCATACAATGGAGTCTTCGAAATCAGGTTATTTTTGTACTCAAACACCTGCTTGTTATGGGAGCTATGACTTTAGCATGTACAGAACTAACCCAGGCAGTGGCAATTACTGCACAGTGCTGCATTAGAGTGTAGCTTGATGGCCATTTCCTCCTATTTCATCGTTGGTTGACATCTATTCAAGTAATTTGCACTGATAGTGCATAGAAACAGAAAACCTTTATAAAGTAGTCAATCCATTAGTGACAGACCGTGCTCTTAAGTGAAAATTGCTGTGGAGATACTCTCAAATATACAGTATAAGCAATTAATTTTATATTCAGTAGACACCACAGATGCCTCAGTATTTCAGGGCTCTCCTCCTGCAAACGAGTTTTGGCAATTTAGTGAAAAAACACAATGTCACATGATGTAGAGTTCACCAAAGAAGTAATAATACTCTAATAAAAGTACCCTTAGATGCAAGGCTATTTTTAGAATTAAGTATTCAAACATATGGCGAGAACAGAAACAGTTTACAGAGTTGTCAAAGTCTTACTAGCAGACATGTTAATAAGATATGGGGAAAAATATTGCTTTCCTTATGACTTTAATAACCTAGGGGGACACACACACACAAAAAGGCACACTGTCATGGTGCTCAGGCTCTGTAAAAAGTTGTATACTTTCAGACAATTGTAAAAAAAAAAATACTGTCATTTTTATCTGCCTTTGCCTGCTCTCTGCCCTGTTAGATATTATCAAATGTTGATAGTTATATTCATTACTCAAAGGATGCCTTATAGCAGAGACAGGCTATACTGATATTACCCTTCACTAGCTAGCACATTCAGCAATAACCATAAAGATTCAATAGACTTCAGCATAGGCTGTACAAGCCTATTGGGACTGAGAATAACTATGTACATGTGTAGGTAGCTATGACAGTACTCACTAGACTAAAGCTGGTATGAGTATGCCCATGTACAGTATCTTATGAAGATAAAGGCAAAATAACTCCTTTTACCTGCTTCACCACACCACCATTTAGTCATGCATGCTCTCTGTTTTTAAATCACCAGAGGACTGCTTTCTCAATCCTTATTGCCCTTTTACAATTCTTTTCTGCATTTATTTTTCTATAATTTTGGCTGTCATGCCAGGTAGCTACAGTAAAATCAATGTAATTTAAATGGAAATTTCTGAAAGTTACAATATTCTTCCCAAAACTACCTACACTTTGCATTCTAAAGCAGTAGAGCTATCCCTTATCCACTGAAAATAACATAGCGGCTCTGTTCCTAGTCAACAGAGAGCAAGAAGTTGGTTGTATACTTGAATGACAGCAGCGCATATGCACCCCGTATGTCACTCTCACTGTGACTTTAATAAGCAACAACATTGTTGTAATTTTACCCAAAATACAATTGCACACCATGCTTTAGTAAGCAAACTGTGGCTTGATGCAACCATGACAAATATGAGCTTCTGTGAAAGCGTAAGACAGCTTATAGGATTTCTTTTCCAGTGGCTGGATGAAGATCAGAGGAAGCGTCTGAACTACAAGCAAAATCCAAACTTAAAAGTGAAGTTGATACGAATAATGGAGTCCTCTATAGTTAAAGGGAGAAAATTCAGACTAGTCTAATACTTTCTAACATACTTAGCAAGTATGCTCTAAGAACTGAGGGGTATCCTATTTACAAACCAGTACAGAAAGCTTCACTTAAATAGCAATGGTATTAGTTAAACTCCACTACCTGAAAACATCAGTAAGATGGCAGATACATGACACCACCTTGCATATGGTTTTTCATTATAGATAGGAAGAGAGGAAGCAAGTAGCCTTGGTGTCAGAGTTTAAGTGACTACAGCTCTATTACCAAAGTACCAACTTTAAGTGACCTGGTCAAGCTATACATAAACTTTTTGTGCTGCCTCCCTAGCTGTAAAGAAAATGTCGTTTGACTTGCAAAGTTTTTCACTGTTGTCTTTGCAATTTTAAGTGCATTTTTAACCTAGATGCAGTACACAAAATAATATTTAAATAAGTTAAGCTCTCTAAAACAGCTCCCAGGAACTGGTAGAGTAGTGCTATACCATATTTGTATTCACCTGAACTCACCCGGTTGACATTTACTTATGTTATTTCAGAAGTATTGTATAAAGCCTGAGAACAGATGGTACTAGACTAAAGAGATGAACATTCAGAAAAGCTAGAATTCAGAGACCTTGATATCTGGGGGACAACTTAGAGGCCTACATTGTTTCACTAGGCAACATGTAAAACACTAAAATAGACAAGTGATCCTAGCTATGAAACAGGACTGGAGGAAGAACGCAGTCTTTAAGAGATTAAGTAAACTGCCCAAGATTACAAAGCAGAGCAATGGCATAGTTTGGCTTTGAACCCATGTTTCTCGTATTCAGCTCAAACAATCTAGCCAGAGAATTGTGTTTCAGCAGACACTTAGGAGAGCTGTTCAGGTTCTTCCAGCTAAGAATCTTGCACTACAACATCCTCTTTTTTTTCCTTGCAAAATTTACATATATATATATATATATATATATATATATATATATATATAATATAATATATATATAATGACTCTCACACTCCACACTGACCTCACCAAATAATAGAAAATTCCCCTCACTTGCTAGACTTCACAATCCTGAAAACAACAGTATGATATTCAGTAGTGTCATTATCCAGACATCAAGGGACAAAAAGGAAACAATGACCTCCGCACAGAAACATTTCAGAGGGAGCTGGATTCCCACATGTGGTTTGGGATACTAATTTTAAATTCATACCTGGGATATTTTGTGAGCATTTCTCATTAGACAAATAATCACTATAGATTTTATAACTCTGCAGTACTGCTATTCAACAGATGACTGTTTAACAGACCAGTGTGAACTACTTTCTTTAGCGCAGTCTGTTAACAATGGCATACAAAAAGGAAAATTGAGATCCAGCTGAGTGGTTGTTTGAATGGCCTGTGGTGGGTTTGTCACAAGCTATTTGCTGCTCACATGGGAAATCAATTTCAATATGTAGCGGTGAGCTTCACTATTTCTCTATCACTAAGGAGCACAGGCAGTTCTTATATGTTAAGCACATTCAAAAAATTTAATCCAACTGCCAGTCTGGCACTAATCTCATTCGCAGAAATGCTCATGCCCCAGACAGTTGAGACCATTCCAGATCAGGGTCATCCAAGTAGGCTATATATTTGCTCTTGGGTTGAAATAGCATGGTAATGGATATTTCAGTTTAAACTTTATTATTTCAGTAGCACTGTTAGGAAGGACTTAATATGGATTCAGGAGATTTGGGTTC
The DNA here is from genome assembly GCF_036370855.1 of Dromaius novaehollandiae. Lineage (NCBI taxonomy): Eukaryota > Metazoa > Chordata > Aves > Casuariiformes > Dromaiidae > Dromaius > Dromaius novaehollandiae. Next base: position 812,547 of record NW_026991421.1, on the reverse strand, counting down.
ATCATCTGCTTCTGCAACAAGAATTCACGTGACCTTGAACAAGTCAAATAGTTAATTTTGTTATCTAGGAAATGGAAGTGTGGCTTTAAAATCTAAAGATCAACATCGAAGAGAGACTAAATTTATTTTAAACTGACTTTTTCCCCCATGAAGTCTTGTGCTAGTTCTAGTGTCCTTACTAATTATTTATTTAAACTTCTCAAAAAATAGGCTGGTGAAAATCTTTATGGAATTTAACAGAAACTAATACTTCTTTTGTATTTCCATAGAAGCATAATGTAGTTGAAAAGTACTCTTCTTTTGGTTGCAAGTGGAGATTTATTTTTTTCCCCTGTCCAAAATACAACCAAATCAGTTTACTCTCTCCACAGTGTGGACAGCCTGCATTTGAATTGTGAATTTTGCACACCCATTTTAACAACATTCAAGCACTGAGAGTTAGCCAGGATGATGCACTTCAAGATACGCTCTGTTCTTACCAGTGGTGAGTTATAATTCAGCTTTATTTCCTATCCTGGGATGTAAGTGTACTGATATTTATTAGGAAAAAAAAAAAAAAAGTCATAAAATGAGGTAGCACTGACACTCTCTTTGCTGGAATGTGGACAGATCCTGGGCTTAATTTTACCATAGTAATTACCATAGTAATTTTTACCATAGTAATCAAAAGTGTTTAGCTGGCAATCCTTTGTTCAGCATCAATTGGCATCAGCATCATTTTAACAAAGAAGATGCTGGAGACCTAGCTCCCCCTGCAGTCTAAGATGTCTGAACCATACGATGACACTGTGTGACACTGCAGTGACACTGATACAAAGGCCTCTGATTAAGCATAAAGGATATTCCTGGACCTTCAGGTACATCTGTTCATACATCAGATTGCTCCTTAAAGTGCCCCCCCCAAAAAAGGGGGAAAAAAGGGGGAAAAAAAACCCCAAAACCAACACCAGTATGCTTTTCTGTTCCATTAAATTATGCTGGAGATCTCAAACCGTAAGAAAGATTATCACCTGAACTCTACCGCTGAGGAGTAGCCACATATTAACTCTTAGGCCATACCCCTGTGGAGTGATACCATTTGCTCACAGCACTTAGGAAATAACAATGCCATTTTGATTAAATTTCAATATAATTTGAAGCTGTGAAATCAAGTGCACATGTGATCTTGTCAAATCCATCCAAAAATCTGACCACTGATAGATTTACTAGCTTAAGGACCAAGACAGTCAAGAACTGGTTAGACCTCTGAGGTTGATGCAATGTAAGCCAGATTTTTTTTTCCATTATGTTGAAAGTGTATGGCAGGCAAAATAAAGTTTTCCTGAACACCACTGGAGGTCTCTAGTACCTTGATCTCTGGAGGCCAGGTTAATGCACTCCTGAAACAGTGGTGGCAGTTTGAGACATTACAATTCCCCAGCTGCCTAAGCCTTCTTCCAGCAATCTCTATCCCAGTAGCAAAATACAGTGTACTTATCTGAGCATACTTGTATGCTTCGTAAGACCAACTTAGTTGTGACTGCAGATGAAAGTGGTTTGAGGAGTTTTCAGTGAAGGGGTGGTTCCATGGTCTAAATCAGTGCTGCACTGGCTCCTGTCTTTTTCTCCCCACCCTGGCAATTCACTCATTGTGCCTCCCTTTTGCCAATCCTAGCGCTCATCTGATCACACAGTAATACAGTCCAGGAGCTACAAAAGCATCCATACTTTTTTGAAAGGGAAGAGAGGGTCTCATTCCCTGAGGGGGATTAAAAAAAACAAAACACAGTGACCATATCCAAAATTCTATATCTATCCTATAGCTGGGCAGTCTGATTAGAGCTTTTTCAGGAATGCTGCTTCCTGCTCAGCTCTAGAGTATAATTTTTGACAAGCTTCACAGGTGATACAAGGTGAGATTCATCCAACAGGAAAGCAGCCAACTACAGGCCTACTTCACGTAGGAACTGCATTGAGTTAAAATCTTCTGTGCTGACCTGTTACATCTGCACGCCATCTATTTCACCTGAGAGCCTTGTAGTGCAGTTGAGAAAGATCTGAACCACAGTACATGTGCATTTGTTTTGTCTCAGTGGTATGTGCATGCATACATGCATATGCACGTTTGGAAAGGAAACATGTTAGAAGGGGAAGAAAGGAAATTTGTATTCGGCCAGTACAAAGGGGAGGGAGACAGAGGAAGAGGGGAAGAAATCTTTATTCCCATGGGGGAATATATCCTTGAGCACTGAGCTCTCAGTCAGTTTACTGTGCAACACTGAAGCCTGAGCACTGATCATGTCTCTAGTACAGCAGTTTGATCCTAAGCATGGTGGAACCCCCCAAACTGATGAGAGGGAACACCAAAGGTGATTCTGCCAGTGCAACATGTCCTGTCTTCACCACTATAATGAATAATGGGGAATTCAAAAAGAAAGAGAAAAAAAGGATTTATCGTCCTCACTGTCACCCAGTTTCCTGTCCAAAAGGAAACACTTCAACACATAATTGAGTCTGTGTGCATGATTAGGATGATACTTGATTAGCATGTCAACAAACTCAGTCATGCAGTTCTATCTAGAGTAAGCCTCAAGCCATCTCTGCTTCAGGTGTTTTGCTCAACTCACTTGAGAGAAATATTAATATTGTGATAGAGATCCTATTAAGGGAATCAGTAATATCGATAGGCTTCCAGTAAAACTGAAGTAGCATACTTCTTCACATCCTATCCATTCCTTTTCATTTTTCCATTTTTACTACACTTCAGTAACTTCTCCAGATTATTATCTCTAGATTCACTGATGGAACTTTCTATCATAAATATAGGAATAGAGCTGCTATCAATAAATATAGAGCTGATCAATGTCCATAGAGCAGGCTGCACAAGATATGATAAAGGGTATCATCTACTCAAAGTGCTTTTAAACAGAGGTGCTATTGAAATGACAAAATATTAACAAATATTTTTAAGCTGAGTAGTTTTTCCGTCAGCAATCATAGATCTAGTCACCTGTGGCATCAGCCATAACTTACTGCAAGAGTTCACGTGTGTTTTGCTAATGAGGTATTACAGCCAGTCAGGTGACTAGGAGCCAACTGCGTAAGAAATTGAAAAGTTAGTTACATAGCCTAGGGCAATCCCAATTGATACATTTAGCCAATAAAGTTTGGGTCTGAAATTTCAGTACTATCATGTCAACATTAGGTGGCAGCAAATACCTGGGAATTAATAAAGGGCAAAAATTTAGACCACCACATTAGGCTGCAAAGGATGGAGACAATGCACAACACAAAGCCCTTCAAACTACAGATACAGTCCCATCAGCTCCAGATAAAAGGCACAGAAAAAACAGGAGAGCATTTACTTTGAAATTCAAAGGAAGATCACAGGTAACATCCAATGACGAATGTAAAAGCAAAGCAAATATATATCTCAAAAGGATACATTATTTGGGAACTTCAAGGACATCAAAAGAAGTGATATGGTAATATTACAAGAGTTTGATTTGTCATTGCCTACAATGCACTGCATGGCTGTAAACACTATTGTTTCCTCTCTGCCTTCTGTAATGATTAGGAGTTTATACAACTTCTGTTTTACTATATCTTTTAAATTCTGGCAAGCGGTGCTATCAAAGTTGCATCAAAACGAAATGTGGCTGGCATATTTCACTAATAAGAGACAAACAGAACGATCTCTGAATTACTGTACTTCACTTTTTCTTTGGGTCATTTACACTTAGCTTCACTCAATAGTCAAGAACCAAAAGAGGGTTACAAACATAGCGTAGTAAGCGCAAAGGATTGTAAGTGGCTGCTGCTGTAAAATACAAGAGATTCACGAGAATGAAACAGGCTAAGTTTGTTCTGAGCGTTTGCTAAATTACATCCCACTGCTTGGCATCACACCCCTAGGTTGTCAGTTGAAGCTTCTGAACATCTGGACTATATATTACGAGCTTCTATTTCCTACATGAAACAATGCAGCTCTGCTAGATAATGCGGCTGAGGGCACATCGACGCTAGAGGGGGACAGAGCATCACACCAGATGAATACATACTACACTACCTTCTAAGGGGTGACGATTAGAAAAACCCCAGTCAGTGCAATGATTTAGGATTCCCAGACTTACTGCAATATTACAGTAAAATGGATGCAAGATAGTAATACTGTTTGAGAAGGTAGCAAGCAAGCTAGCCTGTTTTACTAATGAGTGCCACTACAATTCATTACAGCTTCAGAATTCCAAGAAATTACCTAACTAACTGATTAATATTTACCTGGGATCTAATGATAAAAAGAGATCTTTTCAGCTCAGTTTAAGGTGCAGTACTTCCCGAGAAACATCCAAGCAGGCAAAAGTCTTGAAAACAACATAACCCTTTGGGCGAAAGACCATCTTTTCATGCCCCTAATTCAGTGCCTGACACTGTTACCCAGGATGGAACTCCAACATACCACCAGGAACTGTTAAGTAACAACAAGTAAGAGTAATACATATTCTAAGAAAAAGAGCAAAAATCTGTGGTAACCGTTAGGCACATCTTGTTCCACTGGAAGGGACCAATTCAATATACAAAGGGCAAAGTGCCAACCTACCTCCTTTCCGCAGCAGACAGATGGGCACAACGTAGAGCATCACACGCTGGATGTAATAGATTTCCATTTCAAATGGAAGCTGAGGAATAAGGAAAATTCATTATTAACAACTGAGTCACAAGGAACCGTTTTTAAGAAGGAAAACTTCTCCTTATGCCCCGCAAGAATCCCTTCATTTAAGTTCTTTTGTCACCTGCGTGTATTAACAAAGGGATGAGAGACATTAATGGTCAGTGCTTTGAAAATGCAGCTATCTGTACCCATCCCATCCTCCTTGCCGCAAACACGATACAGTGCTTCGAGCAGAGAATTTAGGAAATTAGCCAGAAGCACAATAAAGGAGGAATAACATAAGATAACATAAGCTCGCTCTCTTCCTTTTCCTTGTTAGTATAAATTACCAACAACGATGCAAAAAAGCAAAGTAATCAAACACCCCCCATATGGCAGCAGCCTATTTACAAAAAAAAGTTAACTGCTAGCTTGCAAGTGATAGAAGTCTATAAAGCAGGTATTTTTCATTACAACAATTTTAAAATAAAAGTTACTGCTGAGAGAGCCTGTGCAAAAATTTTCAAAAGACCTGATTTAGCAAACTGTACACATGGGACAGACACTACTGTGCTTCTCTTAAAACCAGTAAAATTCAAAATAGATGAACACCAGTCAGTCTTCAAGCTGCAGAAGAATACATACAAACAAGTTACGTGTTAGTGGTAAATTAGGTATTCCTCACCTGCTAACATCATTTGAGAAATTACTGTTAGTCATTTGTGTGTTTAGTTGAATTCATGTTACCTCTTAGAGGTCAGACAGACTGCGCTAAAATAATACTGTTCTAAAAATAACCCGAACCGGAGCCCAACTAATTCCAATTCTAGTTCTGTATGAGTTAGAAAAATTAATACACTGTATTTGAAAGTTATTCCCGTCTCCTCTAAGTGTCTTTGTCTATACCCACTTGTTCGGAAAAAAAGTCTCAAACTAGACCATAACACTTTTAAAATTGAACAATGGCAGGAAAAATTAAAATCCAAAATTCATAATCCAAGTTATTGTTGCAGTTCACTTAAAAGGCTGAAGAGACATACTTTTCTGATATATTTCAGATGTGAAAATTGGACAATACCCTTACTTGAGTCTGAAATCTCACAGGAGTAATGCAAAGCCAAATCATTAGCCTTGGTTCAAATGCAGACTCATTTTAAAGCCTAAAGTGACTCTGGATGCAAGTCTTACTATCATGGCCTGTCTGTTCAAAAAAAACCCCCAAAATAAAAAACCTTCCTTTTCTGTTATTGTCCAAAGATATTAAAGTCATAATGTTGAAACAGAAACATCACAAAAAATTCTGCATCAGCAGAAGTCAGAGATTGAAACAGTTCAGCTTTCTTCCTAAATAACAGTCAATAAACAGCAGATAAATTCTACAATTTTTTTAATCCAATTTTGAATTTAAAAGCCATTAAACCCAACAGCTGGATTCTATTAGTCCTGGCATCCTCCAGCTGAATACTTTAAACACTATCAGTGTCCTGACTGCAAACTCCAACATGTGCAGCCAACTCTTGGGAGACAGTAGGCTAAAGAATCTTCCATACAAGCTGTTGGGTTAATTTACTCTAAGTATTCTGTATCAAAACATAAAACCAACCAAGATAACAGTATGCAGAAGCAAGAACTTCACAGAAATTCTGAAGTTTCCTGACTATTAATCTTTTCTTTTGTCTCCTGTATTACCTGTTGAAAGATACCTAGGGCAAAATAAGGGAATCAAACAAGAATATTTGAAGAGAGGCTAACGCAGCTTTAGTAGCGAGAAAGGAAAACCTGTACCTCTCCCAACTGGAATACGCACACTTCAGAAACAATAGCTCCTAATATAAACAATACAACATGAGGCACTCAATCCCTGCCAAGGAGCATGCTCTAATATCCTGTGGTTTCATGTGGGCTTCTGCACTCACCGAGTTGTGAGGGTCAGTTACACAAACGTTACACTCAGGACACTTCTGAGAACAGAGTAACAGTTGTTTTGCTGCAGTAGTGTTGACAATGTTTTTTTTTGTGTGTGTGTAAAACAAAACATTTTTTTTGCTGTGAAAGATTGATTGTTCTGAAGCCCAGCTAATTATGCAAATGCATTTCCTGGTATGGAACTGACAACGCAGACTTCTCTGTACAGCCAGGCACTCAAGCTGTACAGCCAGGCCACAATAAAGAGAAAAAAACAAACACAACAGATTAACTATAAAGTTGTACAGAACGACTGACTCACCCAGCTCTAAAGGTCTGGTCTGTAAGTTGTTTTATCAATAAACACTCATTCACAGATAGCAGATAGGTGCAGATAGTGGAGACAACATAGAAAGGATCACCCATCAATCCAGGATTTTAAAAACCTCTTCACGAAAACAAATTAGCAGTTTAGAATGTGATCACGTTTGAGATATCCAAAAATCAAAGCAACACTTATTCACAGAACATAAAGGAGGTCAGAATACTGCCTCCTGAGTTGATTCATCTCATAATATTTGATGGTATGCAGTTGCAAAGGCCATGAGTATCTAAATCCAGACTGCAACAAACCCTAAAGTAGACCCTCGCCACAGGCCTCAACAGACGTGTCTTCTCCCATCAGATGCCTTTGGTGGAACGCAGCAGCCACTCTCAAGAGCAACAAGTATTTCCCTAGTAACAGACCAATGTATTGATGACATATTTCTTTATCCACACCTGTCCCCAGATTCGGGAACATTGAACGTTCGTTATCAAGATGGACTACTCTGAACTCTGTATATTAATTTTCAATCGGTTTGCTGGCTGTTTGCCCTAAACTCCTCTCTCCCTTGCAGGCTGCTAGCATCACTCTTCCTGCATTTCACCTTGTTTCCCTTCTCAGGGCATTAAAACAAGTAAAGGTACAAGACAAAATGACAAATTATCCATTTCTTCTACTAACTCATATTCTAGGCTCTCTTAACAGTCTAAATGAATACAGAGTACAGGCTACCCTGCTACTCAAGATAATAGGTTCTTTTCCTTTAAAGGTTGCTACTTGAAGAAAAATCTGTTCATTGTCCATTCACTGGTTTTAACATTGGTATAAAATCATGCTGTGTTTCAAAACACAGCCTAATACTGACATACACTATTCCTCAAACACGCACACAAAATCCAGAGTACTATGTTAGCATATTTTGCAATAAACATTCAGACTATTCAGTTTTTACATTTTCTGATGAAACTTCTGCTAGAAGATGTACGATGTTTTGTTTTTTCCAGGAAGAGTTCAGCTCAAGGTAGCCACATCTGCTGCTTGCCCCCGCATCAGCCCAGTATGGTGCAGATTCAAAAGGGCCACAATTCCCGGGACACTTGCTAAGGGCTCGCTGGAGACGTACCAAGAATAAATAGCGAGCAGACAGTAAGCTCTCATCCCAGGAACAGGTAAGTTATGTATAACGGCCTAACTAAACCCTTAGCAGCCACTTTTATTGCTTGTGAGACTGCAGAAAAGAGAAACTATGTGATGAAGGATTAGAGCTCACCTCTTTCTTTTATCTCTGAGCAAGAAAAGTCACGGCCATCAACGGCAGTCCTCTGAGCACGTGATGGATGCCTCAACTTAAACCAGCTATTGCCCTGAGGAAACAATTAGGTCTTTCCATTGACTGCACTAAGATTTAGAAAAAGCTCTTCAAAACCATAGAGCTTCGAATAGAGTTGAGCCCAGAAGTCTAATATTTAGATGCGAGTTCCTCCCTGCCCCGCAAAGCATGGCAAAACACTAGTCTAAACTCGCTTCAGCTCAGCTGGTTTCAGTGGGAAGGGAGGTTGCTACTTTGCTCTGTTTTCTGAAAGTAGTATTCCTCCCTCTGCTAATTATTTATGCCTTGGTTTTATATTTGCAACAATAGCTCAAGCACTGTGTTGGGCAAGAACTCTCCCTCCACCATCCTCTACAAAGACTGCAGGGTATGACAGAAAAAGGAACAAAAGTAATTCAGCTCTGCCCTTTTCTATAGCACACCCAGCAGGCAGGCTAGGTGTCTGCAGTAAACATGGAATGGCATTCTGTACCAGTAGCTTTCCTAGACATAGTCAGTAAACCCAGATTCATAACTTAAAATTAATGACTAGTATCCTAGACAGGGTCAGTAATCCACAAATAAGCCGCAAGCAGATTTTTTTAATTTAACCTGTAAAGCAAACCACAGTATATATGAAATGGGAGAGGGGGAATCTATATAAAGCTGTACAATGCAGAAATCATGGGGCAAACAGCTACTAGGCCCATGTAACAGATGTTGGTTACTTCTCAACATATTCAGGATAGCAAGTGACTTATTTGGCAGAGGAGAGACAGTTGCTGGAGGAGTTTAAGAGAATCATCTCAGGACAGACATGAAGTATTTAAAAAGAAAAAAAAAATCCAAAACAAAAACACAAGTGGCCTTTGGAAAACAGATTATTTCCAGTCCTGCTAAGACTCATTTCTCCAGCAGACGTCCAAACGGCAAGTAGCCAAGAAGCTGACCCACGTTACACTATTGTACTGTTCAGTACCGTATTATTCAGCCAATTCTACAGCTCAGGCACCAGTTTGTCCACCTGGCAGAGATCAGATAAGGGATTCCCACATACCTGAATGGGGCGAAAATAAAGATATGTTAATGTTGGCATTGATGCCAACAGCAAAGCCACTTAAAATAAATGAGTACCAGGGCTGTAGCTAAGTATCAGGCACCCATCTGTGTGGTGTCTGTGCTAAGGTCTAAACCAGTTTCCCCAGATTTTATTTGCAACAGTTCCTTTTCTGATATTTTCTGATATTCTGATATAGGCAAAAAAACCTAATCTCAACTTCAAGTAGGCATCTGCCATCTTCTACACAATCCAGTCAGTAGAGAGAATTATAATATAACCCCTTAAGGTAGCATTAATTGATTAGTTTTATCCAATATTATCTAGTTCTCATTTTCAATTAATCCTGTTAGGGTGGGCATATATACAGAGGGAGAGAATCAGAATCTGCATCTGCTACCAGAGGGAGGTGTTAGCATGCACAAGCACAGTCATGAGATTTATAAAGAGAGTCTGTCTGTGCTGAAGATTAGTAGAGTCGAGACATGGTGGAACACAGGACTAGGAATAATACCTTGCTACAGGGATGGAGGGGATCAGAAACATAATGAAACAAGAACAACAACTATATTTTTACTAGTATACAAATGCCAGAAGATCCAGCTAGAGCAAACCCCCAGGATTCCAACTCATGACATACCCAAATTCTGCTAATTTGAGAGGGAATTTTTTTCTTGGCCTGTCACTACAGAGATGAAGCTGACCAAGAAAGTTAGGACAATGCAGTTGTTCAATGCACTGCTGAGCTAAACTGTAGGCATTTATTTTAACTTTTATTACTGTTTTCCTTATTTGATCAGTGCTAGATTTGATGTTTATTGTATCTCATAAAAAGGCATTACAGTCTCCTGGTCACTCAATTTGATTATGCAAACCAGCACACATGTAATGACTCTAGGGACACAGTCAGGCATCTGTAGAATTGAGTCCAAGATAGAAGAGTTATATGTGCACAAAATACTAATTTCAGAAAGAGTATTTTTTACTTCCTCTACAGATAATACTGGCACTACTTACCACCAGTATAAGGTAAATTTGCATTCCCAAATAAAAGTGTGATTGTAAATTGCACTTACGCACCCATACCATTTTAACGTACGTAGCCTCGATACGTGTGAAAGATGCAGAATCAGTGGCTTTAGTACGAATAGCAGCCAAAGCACCACCTTTCCAGAGCCCTGGATGTCTAACCATACTGTTATTTTCACTTATGCCAGTTAGACTTAGACAATTTAGACATGACATCATGGGCTACCATTACTTATTCCATTTTGCTGTGTTGCTAACAGGCATTTGGGGCAAACTTTTTACTACAGTGCATCGTTACCTTAACAGTCAACAGAGATGCAGTAGGACATTATCATAGTCCCTAAAGACAGAGTGCACTGCAAGTATTGCTCAAAGTATGATTCTATTCCTAAAACAGATTTAGGCTGTGTACCTCTCAAGGCAAATAGTTCTAATAACACTGTCTAGCAACTTCTGGAAACATTAAAACTGCACCATCTCTGTGTTAGCCGAGACAGTAAGCCCAACGCCTCTAGGACATGTCTTATTTTTTACTTTATCTATATCAACATATTCAGGACATCAGCTTGCAAACAAAGCTTTAAAACCAGTAGAAATATTTTCCTTTAAAATTTGATTAATGCAATATGTTCGCACACATGCTCATACAAAAACAATTACTCTCCAAACACTTCACTGGCAGCTAAATTAATTTACTTGCACAGACCTGGTGCCACACGTTGTTTTGCGACTTATTTGAGAAACTTTTAACGGGCTTCCTTTCCAACCTTTGTGAGGCTTAGGCTAGCAGGACCTACACTGTATTCCATGTAATATAGATACGGAGTTAAAAGAGATCTTGCACTTGTGTATTTCTTCTTACACCTTTCTAGGCTCCTACCCGGGAACCTAACAATCTGATTCCCTTAACATTTTCTTCTCTATTTACCTGGAAGTCTTCAAAGATTACCCTATTTTCCATGTGATTGTTAATGCTAATCAAGAATGTTTTGTCTCTTGAGAATGAGAGAACTCTCTCCCACCTACCTGCCCAAAAGCATGATCTCCCTCCCCCACTTCTAAATGAGTAGCTGGGTCAGGTGTCCAACTTCTCATGCTCTTACTTTCTGCCAGGCACTATATATTACAACCCTTTACAGATGTAACTAGGTATACAAATTTTTGTATGAACCATGCATACAGTAAAATATATGTCTTAAAATATCACAAAACTGAAATAAAAAGTTGAGGCATAAAATGATGACCATTCCTGACTGAGTCAAAAGCTTTTCAGGAAGGTATTACAAATCAGAGCAGAGGAACAGAGAGCACAGACAAATTTATTGCACTTTTTTTTGGAACTTCCTACTAAGTGTTAAGAGTTATTCAGTGCTTTCAGGAAAATGTCATTGTGGATATTTACAACGACAGTTATAGAGCAGAATGCACGTCTACCAAGAAATAATTTGGGCCAAAGCTGCAGTGCTATAAAACATCACCCATATTATCTTGTGCCAGAAGACACACAGAAAAGAGACTAGCCTAGCAAGCAGCTGTTAAGCCAAAAATATCCTAGAGCTGTATTTATTCCAAAAATATTTGCTCTTGGACGTAGTCCTTTGGCTCCTCTGTCTCTAGAGAAGGGCAGAATTTTATACGAGTAGTCTGTATTTTTCCTGTTTAATCACCACTGCCCAAATATAAGTGAGATCTATAATAATATTAGAGAAAATACAAGTTAATGATTTATTAAAATATTTCAACATGTATTATTTTAACCTTAACAGGTTACTCCTAAAAATCCAATAGAAATCAGAAAGCTACCTAATTTGAAACAGGAAAAGTATTCTATTATCAAGAAATTCTATTTGCATTTTTGATTTAATGCCATTTCTATTCAGCAGTAACTAGTTTTAATAAAAACAATTGCAAACTGCAAATAAACATTTCTAGTATGAAAAAGAATATGTGTAGTTATCAGATTAGGAAGGACAAAAAGACTAAATCTTGAAGGAACTCTAGGCTTATACTACTGAAACCACTGAAATCTGAGAAAATGAGCAAGCATGTGCGCTTATATGTATATATACGTACACACACACACACACACACACACACACACACACACACCCATATGTGCATGCATAACAACTCTTAAAAATAATTCTTAGAAATATTTTATCCAGCTCAGATTCAGGACAACTTTTCTTAGCATTAATTCTCGACAGGTTTGAGTATTACTAGGGACACCAACAGGCTAATTTTTCTTCCAGAAGACAGGAAATTTGTAGCAGTTTTGAAAACCTGGATGAAGAAACCCTGCTGTGCCTAATTTGGGGGGGAGAGCAGGTGACAGATGCCAACAACACTGGGCAAATTCCAGGCCTGAGGAATCTCCCATATTCATGTGTACCCACTTCTAGTTTTTTAGTCTCCCACTACGTCATTTTAACCATGGGCCACATGCTATCCTGTGAAGCCGCTTTCAAAGCTATCACGTTCACTGTCAGTTTAAAGATCAGGGTGGAATGGACAATGAACTTTGTTCTACGCTTCCACTCTCCACATTATTAACTCTCCACATGGAAGTTTTTGTGATTGTGCTTGTAAATCAAAGACTAGTATTTTGGATCCATTCTAGTGACCTGTACCAGGAATTTACAGCCTGGTAAAACGGACTGAATTTTCCTAAAGCCAAATATATTTACTCAGCGTTCACTTTGATCATAGGAGGGCTCTTATGTGACTTCACTCAGGAAAAAAGCTTGTTGTTGGAGGTAAATAACTTGAAGCAAAAATCTAACTCAAACTATAATTTGTAGGACTAATAGCTGCCACCAGGCTGAAATAAAGACTGTATCTATAGCATATTCAAAGGCTTAAATGATGCTGACCGGCATACATCTACTAACAATCTAGCTTGCTTCAGTACCGATAACATTGAAACTGGCAGCAGAGATTTCAGCACCAACTATACAACTTGAACCCTGAATATGTCCTTGTATTAGCAGCCTACACAAATTGCATTGCTGCAACTTCACTGGTCTTGTTTGCCAAAGTTTCCTAGATTAAGCCCACCCCAGCTACGACATGATGCTACAACTACATTCCTGAATGCACTTGCTGCCACCCTACAAAAGGGTTTAGACTTTAGAATTAACCTAATCATGTGAAAGATGTAAACTATTTTTTTGCATTAACTTTTTTCCCCACAATCAATTTACCCTGTAAAACACAAGGACAAAAGGTACGGCAGCGTAGCAACTGACGTCCAAAAGAAAACACACTTGACAGCTCCATCTCACAACGTAGCCATTCTGAAGTCTAAACTTTTTATACTTAAATTTTATTTATAGTTTTATATGCATCTGCTTGAAAAGAAACTAGTTCTTCAGTTTCAGGCATTCAATAGTGTTGTCTCAGACATCATTAAAATAATACTTACAAATAAAAAGAAAATGCATTTCAGAAAGTAGTTTGCTTGCTCCAGCAATGTAGAAGAAACACCTTTTAGATAGCTTTACAAAAGGGTCTGGGATGAAGAAAGGCGGCTACTTGCAAGTGTTAGTAATCTGACTGCCATATTCAAAACAGCAAGTTCTTCACAGTAAAAGAAGCAACTCAGTGATAATCTAGTACTTCAGAAAGATCTTAGCAAAAGAGCTAACTTACCTGCTTTGAGTGAAACACTCTCATCCCATCATTTTCTCAGTGTCTTAGATATCTCTTCAATACACAAATCCAGCAGGTATTTATAGATCACTCCGATTCATTATGCAAATAGTATGTAGCCTGCTGAATTTAATTGAGAGGGAGGAAATACCTGCAGAAACAAAGATATGGGAATAAAGAAGTTTTCCATGAGCAGTGAATTTACATGCAGCAAGAAATTTTAACCATCAAAACTTGCTTAGTATTTTAGAAGTATAGCTCCTAAACCAAATCTGTGTAATTTAGCCACCTCTAAAGACAGCTCAAGCACCTTTCTAGAGAAAGTATTGTAGGAAGAAATACACGAGGAGAAGGAAAGGTATAGTATACTCACCAGGCGCGTGTTAACGACAGGAAACAGCAATGCTAAGAGGGCCCCATTTAACATATGCATCTGCAACCTTAGAAGAGAGATGAGATATTATTTTCACAGATTAGAAATGAAATGCAAAGTTTTTATGTAGTATGTTATATGTACATGTTATGCATAGTTATGTAGTATTTTATGTAGTGTATCTTTCATAAAAGGTAGCAGGAAATTTGAGAAAATTCTGCTGGCTTTAATTTGAATAAAGCCACTGTTCACTGCAATAACCAGGATAAGAACTCTCTTTAAATAAACATTTTAATAATTTCCTGAAGTAGGACTGCTTTCTATAATGAGCTTTGGATTCCTAGAAGGTTTTGACTGCCTGTTCATATTAATCCTGTTCATATTAATCCTGTTCATGGTCCAGGCTGCTAAATGGTTGAAATTTTGCTGTTCATTTTGCTTTCAGAGCTTAAAATAGACATTTGAGAAAGTTTTTACTTTCATCCAACTCCATAAATGTACATGACATCAAACTAAAGCTTTGGGAATTTGGAAGAAGTCTGATTTTTGAGTCACTTAAATAAAAGAATTATATTTGTAAAGATGCAACAGAGAATCCCAAGCAAAGAACAGGGAAAGAAAGTAGTATTTAAATTACAGTGCTGTATTTTATTTTATACAGCTTTCAGTCATCTCTCCCTGAACCACTGTTGCATCAGGACCTACAGAAGTAAGGTCAGTACTGTTTAAGTCTACTTTATATAAGAGACAAAGTAAAGCATAAATTTCATTCTACAACCACTGCCTGTCATAAACTCTATTAAAAATTACAAAGTTTATAAGTAACTTGGGGCGGGGGAGGAAGTATTACAATTCCAAAACAGTTCTTCAAATGTCATTTATATGTCAGGACGTCAGAAAACAGAAAGGCTCATTCTGAAAAAGAACAAATACTGCAGCCTCTGCCCTGCAACCAGTCCTTTGCAAATGCATAGTAAATCCAGGATTTCCTAGACACCAGACTTACTTTGCACGCTCTCTGAGATGAAGAGGCACTAGTACTGTATCTCTGCATTCAGCCTACTCCCTGCCCAAATAAGGAGCAGCAGGAAAAAGTTGTAGCGAGACAGTAGCACCTCCAAAACAATTCATGAGGCATGCCCCCAGCATCATATTTTCCAGTCACTGCCTAGACTAAGAGAAGAAAGAGCCGAGTGAACTGTCACGGTGGCAACTACAGCCATTCCTGATTATCATTCTGTCTGGGAAGTCCCATGACCCTCCTCACAATATACTAGCTGTACCCCTATCATGCAACGCACATGAGAGAGGGCCTTTGAGAGCAAGAACTCTATAGGTAAGAACCTATAAAAAGTATGGGCTGTTTACTGGACTCTACTGCACTAGTCCATTAGACCACTTTCTAAAGTTAGTAACAATAAGCAATATTATAGAAAAGATTGCACACATTTGAGAAATACCCAAATCAGTAGGAATCTGCTTTAACTATTTAACTTATCTCCACATTTTAAAAAATAGACCCATACTGTACATATGGCCTTCCATGAAGATCAGCTACTAATTTTTAGTGAAGATAATCAGAAAGTACGAGGCACATGACATACATTTAACAAGCCCATAGGTTATTCTGTAGAAGGACACCTGTGCTCTCATCAACTACTGCGCGAATAGGTGTTGCCTGTGAGACCAAAACCACCACCAGTACAAAAGAAACAAGGGTCAGTGGACTCAGCACCCACAGCTGAAGCCATGACCCTTTTCAAGGTCTCATCATTCAGTCCAGCCAGTATGTCTTTCTAACTGAGGGCTGGATGCGTATCTTACTATTTTATGACTTAAGCCACAATCAACTTCTAAGCACACCATGCAAGTAGACAGAAATGTAGCAAGGATGGGGCATTACCTGAAAAGAATCATTGCAACCCGACATGGAGGACAGTCAAGAAGAAAAATCTGAAACATTAGGCAAAAAAAAAAAGAAAGAAATTAATGATACGATCTTATTTAAACTCTATTTTGTGTATCTTTCTTCCTCAGTTCTGTATGTGACAGATCACTTCTACTAGAAGAACTGTTTTACAGCAGAGCTGGAAAAGACTCAAAATCATGAACAAATTAAAAGATCTCACATTACCTACATATACAAGGATTTAAGCAGTATGAGCAGCATCTAGGATTCAGCTTCTGCCAGTTCCTAAGAAGCAAATCAAGTTCTAGTCCATTTGAAATTCTCTCATTATTAAATATATATATACTTATATATAGATCTCTCTCTCTCTCTCTCTCCCTCTCTCAGGGCTTTTGTAAAGCAGATTACTGTATTACCAATCATTTCACTATTGTAGCCTCTATAGCCTTACTTTGGGAAGTGCTAAGAGGCTTTTATAGACAACCATCTTACATTAGATCTTCAAGACTGGGTCCGGCACTGCTGAAGCAAAGGAGAGTATTGTCATCATAAATGCTTAGTATTCAGCACAGCAGGGACCTTACCATGACCAGAGGATATCTCAGTATCCGTTCTATAGATAACCTTAGCAGTCATCTTTAAATACATTTGTTGCCTTATTTCCATAGAGTATTTTTGAAGTACTGTTTAAATTTCACCAGTAATTAGCTATCTATTTCCTAAAACAAAAAGTAGCCTAATGCAATTTGAGCAGTATATATTTGTTTCTCTTCGCAGGCCAAACTCCTACCATAAATACGACCTGGTTTAAATCCTTATGTAATAAAATATTGTTGATTAGCAACAATCTCCCATCTAACTTTCACAGCAACTTAAAACACTTCATATCAGCAAGTTTTACTCTGGATAAAAAGAAAAAACTGTGCAAGTGTTCAGTGTTAACCCCCTACCCCCCCTTTTTTTTAAAAAAATATTGTCCACTATGGGGGGGGGGGGGCGCGCGCAGAAGAATTCCTTCCTAGTTTGGTCTGCTCTCTGAGAGAAAGTATTTCAGTAAAAAATGGATCATGCTTTTTTCTGTTGTTTCTAAAATAAGTGCACAATAGATTATTTCACTGCCAAGCTACTAGTCAACTCATTAAATCACTCCAAGTGAGAATATTTGAAGAACATGTCCACTTTGGGGACAAGTTGGATAAACTGAACAAACCTATTTCTTTGAAGTGCTACAGGGCCTACCTGGCCAGGTAACTGATGGATGTTCAAATTAATTACTAGCAGGCAATGTACTTGCTATAGCAACAATCGAAAGGTTGAAGGCTGCATCATTCTATTCAGCCCTTGTGCCTGAAAGGGCCTGTTATTACCATATGAATAGATGCGCACATTTCAAATATTTTATTTCCAGTGCAGGTTCCTAATATACAGCCATTTATTTCTCTAATCAAATTACTTGTATGTTTTAATTCAAGTCCGTCAGTCTCAATAACAGTTTAGAATGTACACATACACTCACAGGGAAAAAAATCTTTTTCCTTAGTCATACAGAACTCTAATAGAGGCACAGCAAGAAAAAGGCATCAATTAATTTAAAGAACCTCAAGACATTTGCTTAGTGAATGCTCCTAAAAGCCAATCAGAGTTTCTTTCAAGTCTTGTATTTAAAAAGCAAGCCATTTCTACTCATCAAGGAAGGTTAAAGAGTAAGTGAACACAATGGATGCATGATGACAATCTGCTAGTGGATGCTTTCTTTGCTAAGGAAAAAACAAAAAACCCACAAAATCTTATGTGAGGTCTATGTATCACCTTACACATTAAGGCCCATATGGCTTCTGGGAAAAGTGTCCAACACTTACTAATTACATGTCATCATTCCGTCATTTGATATTTTTGCAACAGACTCTGTCTACTAACTCAATTAAAGTTTCATCAACTGTGGACTATATCCCTTCTGTCGTGGACCATAAAATTTTCCCTTCTGTGGTCTCTTATAATACCTGTTTTTTCCCATGCTATTTGTATATATTCAAAGTATATATTCAAAAAGTCCAACTTTTTAAACATTCCATGATATATGTTAACAGAAGGAGAGACGGCATTTAGAGTCCCACTAGTTCATTTGAACCTTTAAATTCAGGTATCTTATGATTTCCTTACATTCATTTGAAGTACTGTTCATACTTAAATGAAGAAAATTCTACTCCTCCAGTACAGATTTCATTTTTTTCTTTTTATTTCCTACATCTTAAAAAAAAACAAAAACAAACTGAAATGTTTTTCTCTGTGTACACAGAGAAATGTGTCTTAATCACACCAGTCATTCACTTTTCTGACACACTGCAGAGCGTTCCAACTACTGAACGGCAGAGGAAAAACTAGGGTACAACTCTATGTAGCAGCTGAATCTTAATGTACCTGCTGAATCTCACCATTGAGGTGAAACAGTAGCAAGTATTAAAAAAGTATGGTCATAATAGTTACAAAGATTGAGATGAACTCATCAACCTAATCCAAAATACTTTACTGCCTCAGAGACAGGCAAAGAAGAGAACAGGATTCACAGCTGCTCATTTTCAGGTCAGCTCTACAGCAACAAACACAGTTTCCGGATTTGTGATGGCAAAAGAAATATTAAATATTTTTGAGCATGCAAGTCCCTCTGTTATGAGGGATCTTTCAGAAAAATGTGTTTGTCTTTCATTTTTGGGAAGGATAGCAGGGAATTTAACTGGCATGTTTATGTTAAAACTTTAAGATAGTGAAACAGATCTTCAAATGTTTCAGCTTTAGCAATTTAATATCAAGCACTTTCTCTCTAAATACCTACTTTCCATGATAAATAAACCTCACAACCTCTTAAAAGGAATGTTTTACAGACCCTTTGTAGCAGATTTACAGAGGATTATTTCACAGAGTAGATTTAAATGTTAGAGAGCACCATCATTCAGCTCACATAGTAATTAGCAGCCTGAAAATACCTAGTTCACAGCAGACACGCTCATAAGCTCTAACGTACTGAGTGTTCACATACTCATTCCATAATAATATTACATTTCACTGTCATACTGGAAACGCAATCCTTAGCCTTGAGGTAGGAAACAGCTAAGTCTTATAAACTGAACAATATCATATAAAGTTAGTGACATGGCTGTGAAGAGTACCCAGCTTCTGTGTTCCTGGTAAAACTCTGAAGTTTTTACTTGCTCAGACTAGCAGAGATAATAGCCCCCATCCTAGCTGGCTCGTTGCAGACACGAGACAACATATATTTTAAAGTACACTGAAGGAGGCTCTTCCACACACGTTTTTATCTGATCATCATTGCGTACATTCAAGGCAGAATAGCTAAACTTTCAATTTAGAAAAAAGCTAAGAAACAACCGCAATATCCCTCCTCATTTTACCCATTATATTTTCACGTGTTACAAAGGAAAAGAAGGACAAAAGAATTAACTGGAAGCCCAAAATGTACAAAGTAACATTTGAGAGAGGAAAAATAAGCTATAAAATATTCATTGTCTGACCTGCTGAATTCTGGGCACAGTTTTGGTCATTCCCTTCCCTCTCACTTTTACACACACACCACCCACCCAAAAGACAGCAGATTTGGGAAAGGGTTACAGAAGTCAACAAGAATGATCAAAATGTATTGAATAGCTTCCATACATGGATCAATTTAACACATCAAGCATCTTCGACCTGAAAAAGATTTTGGGCTGAGGGGAGCGAGAGAAAGAGAGGATACAAAATCATGGGTGGTCTTAGGACTTCTTATCTGTGCGTTTCCTTACGTGGGCACAGCACTGTGAGTCAGGATGCTTGAGAGACAGAAAGCAGCATTTCAATCTTTCACCAGCACAGGACCAGGAGATTCTGAGATTCTTTTCAAGTAATAAACTACAAAGAAATTCAAAACACTGGTAAATCTGCAAACAGAACTTCACTTCAAGCCTGAGGACCCAGAAGAAAACAGAAGTCAGAAAGTCAGTCAAATTCCTAGTTGCTCTGCAAGACCATAAGTACCGTCCATCCCCATGGGAAATATTTCTGGCACGAAGAACTGCATGAGCAGCACTCCCTCTGCACAAGCCCAAATACAAAGGTCACACCAGAACACATGATGGGTCACCAGGGCTGTTAGAAGTTGGAGACTGTAAGGGAGAGGATTGCACTGCTTAGCTATTCGTCTACTGAGAGGAGACCTGAAAGAGACTAAACTCATGGTTGCATTGAACCAACCCAGGACTGGGTTGAGAATCAGCCTGTTCCATAATGCATTTCTTGAACCATGCACTGAGAAAGAAGAGAAAGCTCCAAGTGATATCTGCAGCTCTGGGACAGACTGCGAAGAAGGAAAAGGATATTTCCCCCCCTGCATTAATATGCTTAAAAATTGTATAGAGTGAACATGTATGTGATCCAATCATTCAGTATTTGATGGAGTTTCCAAGAAATATCATGTCTGAGTTCCTTAAACAGCAGCGATCATTATTTTCTTAAATCTAATTTATTAGTCATCTGCATTACTGTGGTAGGTAGTAGAGCCTGCATGTAAAAGGACTATTCTGAAGACCTTATCAAGGTAATATTGCATGAATTTATCGAGGAGAACTTCTGTAATGACAGACAGGATCATGTGAGAGACTACAGAGCTGCACAGGGATCAAAAGATAGAAACATTATGACCTAGAGCAAAATGTTTCTTCCTTTGGACTTAGACGCACTGTTCTCTCTAAGAAGTGAGCAGAGCAAAGTCTATTAGGATTCACACCACTGTTAAGTGAGGTCAATGGAACATTTCTCTCCCTTGTGTATCAGTCCTCTCCTCCCATGCAAAAAACACAGAGAGAGAGAAAAGGCAGTCTTCACTATTCCTACGGTAATGTATGCCAACTCTTCATTTGTCAGCTAGTCCAAAAGGAATATTCTGCAAAGTATGCCTTCCCTACCTTTAATTTCCTGGCAGGATCGAGAAGATAGCAATACGTAGATATCACAAAGTATTACATTTGCCCTCCACAAATTCCTGTTAAGCTCCTTCCCTTTTAATCACCGGAAGCAAGCATAACCACTCAGAGGGAATAAGGAACTGGGGAAAACAGGTAATTCTTTTTTTTTTTAATAAATGCATTTTTAGAAGTCAGAATTTACAAAAAAATTACTCCTTGACATTGCAGTAATGTCTCTAGGTAAAAGTCAAAAATAACATGCATGGAAAAAAGGCTAGATATCCACTGAAATAAAGTGGTATTTTGCAGCAAGTTTGGGGGCTTTTATTGATTATATCAGTTTTCCTAATGGCAAAAATATTAAAATGCACCCACATCTCCAAAGTGTGAACAAATTTAATGTTGGAACAAACACCTAAAATTCACAAAAGACTGCAACTTTATGAAACCACAATGAACTATGTTAACATTAACCTGACAGCTCACTTAAGACAAATTAATTTTCTAATCTGCATGCACTATGGTAACCCCTAATAGTATTTTCACTTCTTGCACTTTAAAGCATTACTTACGCTGCAATTACCAGATCAGTTTTGAGATATTCGAGGTTTCCATTATTTGATTTTTCCAGTTCATATGGAAATAATTTTATTTAAACAGTCTTTCACAATTTGCAAATCTAGACTTCAGCAATGTGCATGTGCACCCGTATGAGTTGGAAAGAGGTAAAGAACACAGTCAGACACATGGAGTTTTCCATTTTCCATTTAACTGTATTGCTAGATTGGACATGGTAAGAAAGGAAAGGGATTGGGTGAGGGGGAGGGCTGTTTGTTTTTTTAATCCAGCAGTGCCTCTTAAGTACATTTGCTATCAATCACTTTTGGTGGAGGGGGGAAAAAAAAAAGTCCCTGATGCAAGCAGATTTTCCTAAATGGCATTATTACAAATCCAACATGCTCAGATGTTGAGAGAAACTCAAACTTCAAGATGTAAATGTCCTGATATGTTACCAGGCTACTACCTATAGTAGCTAAAATTTACTACGTTAGGAAGATTGCTAGCATTTTCCCCATCTTGCCATTATAAGGCATGACTAGCCTACAATTGAGATCCTAAAAACAGCTGATTAAATCTCTAAAATGAAAGGCTATGATACATGCTGGAGTCAAGTCTAGAAGAATTCTCAGATACTGATGAGAAGGTATATATTTGTTTTACAAGCTCCAAAAGGTTTATGAGAACACTGCCATTTCAAAAATCATTTCTCATGTCAGCCACAAATTTTCCCATTTGTCTGTTTGTCTAATGGTTCCTCGCTTCTTTGACATTTGATAAAGCCACATTCCACCACTAGTTTGACTAATCAGCATTTCAGAAAGCAAGACTACTAAAAATCCCAAGAGCTGTTCTCAAAAGGGAAGCACAATCTTTCATTTGAAAAGGATGCAACTAAAGAGTATAATAGCAATAATGTATCTGAACTGAAGTAAAATATCTTTTCAAATATCTAGGCCTGGATACCTTCCAATTTATTTAATGTTACTGTGCCACTCCATGTGCACTATGAGTAAGGAGAGCTGGGGTTTTTTCTATTACTTGGCTGCCTCTCCAGTTTTGGATTCCAAAATATTCCAACACTCTTCAAAATATTACACCTAAAGCTCCCTTTAGAAGTATTTTAATGACATTATTTTTGAGTTGGTGAATTGAGGGAGAGAGTATAGTCAAAACTTGTCATGAAACACTTGTCTTCTACTAATCTTTGTCCTACTGAGAGACAGATATGCAGAAAGATGATTTTGCTTGATCAGAAATAAACTAACGGCAAAAGAAGATGATCAAAAAGGCAGAAGGGGAAGGAAAGAACAAGTCACGCAACTAACTATTCCAGATTAAGCTTCAGACAAAGTAGCACCCATCACATAGATAGGAATGTTTACAGAAGTCCAAGGAAAGTTGTTTCTGGCAAAAGTTGCCTGAGCATGCTACAGGTAAAACTCTCATGTCTCATAAATGCAGCACAGAAGATTTCATTTACCTTTAATAACAGCAGCTTGCCTGTCTCTGTGAGCCATCTGTTTGATTTAGTGCCTGGTTGCAGCCGCAGCAGACTGGAAATGTATCTTTCTTTTCAAACACTCCAGTCATGCTCAATTAACCAGGTCATAAATTGATTGTTTTAATACACTATTTTGAAATGAAGAGGTTAGCTTTTAATTGCTACTTGCAACATTCAGAGCAATATGAAAAATCCATGACCAAATTCTGGAATGAATTAAAGAAAAAGAGAAAAAAGGGGGGAGGGGAGGAGGAGGGTAACCCTCTGCTCAATCTCTACCTAAATAAAAGCCTTTACCCTTTCTTAGGTGTATCAAAGTACCCTCTAGAGCAAAAGAGATTAAAAGGTATGTTTAAAAGGTTACAGTACATTGGCTTTCACTGTAAATGTGAAAAATATCCATTTCCCCCCTACAATGATAAAACATAAGGCAAGGAACATTCAAGCAGCTGGATAATTTAAAAGGTGAAGAAGATTTTGTTAAGTCTAGAATTCATTTTTAAAATAAGTTCAAAACAATCAACCTATTATTTCTTATCAGAAAGTAATATGCTTTAATAACTCCACCATAAACCTCGATACCGAATCAAGGCTGTAAATTAGATGTTGATCATTTTTATTAATTATCAATTCAGCACAAAGCAGCCATATCATTTAGAAGCCATCTGTGTGCCTACTAAAAAGCAACTCTTTAAAACTCATAAATACAGTTTGACAAATCAGGAGATAAGGTTAAGATCTTTTAGAATGCCAAATCTGAAAAGAGAACGGACACTAAGAGATTGTTACATTCTCCTTGCTATACAGCAACAATTAAAACGTACTTAACCTCTCAGCATAAGAAGCACAGTTGCCTTTCTGCAGCTGTCAGATGGATTCAGGGATTAATTAATTTGTCCTGTGGAACTGTTAATCTATTGTTAAGAGTACTCACAATTCAAAGCAACATTGCTGGCAAAGCATTACATAACACTACAGTAAAAAGTGGTTCCTGTGTTACACAAAACAGACTCTGGGAACATCTGAAGCTGCCTGCCCCTCCTTCCAACCTCCCAGTTTCAACCTGGGGATGAGAGAGGTGTAGCAAGCTGAACAATTTCCATCTTCTACTCTAAAGACTAAGTAATGTCTTGTAAATATATATATATTCATTGGGACATTCTAGGTTAGTCTCCCCTTACATAGGCTTAGCTTGTTTATCAGAAGAACCTGTACTCCGTTTCTTCCATTATATAGTCCTAGGTGAAAGATTTTCTAGACTTCTCGTATTTTAGGATTAATTATTAACATAGGACTCAGGTCTTCCTATGTGTATCACAGCAGCATTAGTAATGACATCTTAGGTATAGTTCAGAGGGAAAAAAAGTGCACTGAGGCTATTTTTCTTCCTTTTCCTCTAATCACCATCTGCACTAGGCCTTCACTAGTAGTGGGTTACTTCCTTCCCCACTCCTAGCTTAATGCTGTTAGCAAAAGGTGACAATAAGAAACTAATCTGGGGGAGAAGAAAAAAAATGCTGACTAGAAAAATAATATTCAAGTCTCCAACTTCCTAATAAAATACTACAGGTTTAACTTGCATTTACATCTGTCAATGATTCCGTGAAAGCTCACATGTTCCCAATAAGATTTTCATATGCATATTCATATCTATTCACTTTTGTTACATATGCAAAGCATGAAGTTTCATATCACAGCTTCCTACAGAAGCAAAACCATTTTAGCATATTCTTGCTCTACTCTGCCTCAAGTCACTAATACCTTTTTATTGTCACAGTTCACCAATCCCTCAGTTGTGCTGATGAAACAGTTTAAGGACCATATACATTCATTCCTTCAGTAGACAAAAAAAGCACATTCTGAAAAAAACCTTGTTTATATACCATTTCCTAAGATATGCAGCTCTTTCATATTTGACATGTTACAAGGATAAATTTACTAATATTCCCTCCAAAAAACTAAACTGCTTTTCAGGGAATCTGCCACAGCAACAAAGCATGAAGACATTAAGGAAACAATGTTAAAAGATCAGGGAAGCTGAAAAAAATAAAATGCTAAAATGAAGACAATTGTAGAACTAAAAGACCTTAATTCATCGAGGCGTTAAAACTCAAGTCTTCAGTAACTTGATCATATAATCTGCCTCTCTCCTCCTTTATTTCCCCCTGCCCCCAATAATGGACACTTCAGTTTCAACCTTTCTGTTCCTCTGTTCTAAAAGCAAAATAATGTCGCCTAATATCACAAAAAAGTAAATTATTGATATTTTAGGGGGGAAAAAAAATCATACATTGTTACAAACATTAAAATTAACTTTCTTGTGGGCTATTCTGTAGATTAAAACCTGAATGGTATACTGAATGTTTCTAGCTTTTCTTTCCTGGCCAATACAGGGGGATGATTGCATCTTCAGCCTCAATAGATGTTTTGGCAAAGATATGCAGATAGTGGACAATGATTTGGGAAGATGAAGGTTATTTGGGAGTTTATTGGTAGTTTTATTGAAGACTCTGCATAATCTTATATTTTCCTTGTTTTATTGGGCTACCTCTTCTAGACTTTGTTTTACAAAAAGTTCTTTGACTTTATTCAATTTCATTTAGACTCTTTTTTTCCCTCCTAAAAATAGAATATTATGTTCATCGCCTGTACAGATACAAGCATTCTGCCTTTACTACCTTTTGATCCTGTTGGCCAATGGCAACCAAATTTGATAGACTGCAAGATCAACTTTCAGATAATTAACTTCCCATAGCTTTTGTCCAAACTGATGTCCAGGCAGGGCAGAGACACCTTGTAAGTGCCTCCCAAAGCCTAAAATAATAATAATAAAAAAAGGTCAAAATGGCATTGCACATGAAAAAGGTTTCCATTAAAGAGTGCCATCAAACACAAAATATAGATATGAAAGAAACCAGTCTACACTGTTTTTTGGAGTTTACAGAGCTAATTTAAAAGATGAAATAAAAACAGCTGATGTTATTCTAGTAGGATTTGAAAAGTAAGTTTCAAAATAGTACCTTTTGAGTATGTCAGGATAATTATGATAATAAAACGAGTCTTAAGCACACTGATTTTTTTTCTTGAGCACAACTTAGAAGATGACTGTATAAAATTATTTTTAATTTTTTACCCAGAGAGCAACTATCTTAGATCATAGGATTTCAATTAATTCTCAGGAAAAGTACAGTCACCGACATTCACAATTACCATACGTATAAGGGATCAGTCCAAACTGAATTAAGTTCTGTTATGAAGGAAGAATTATGCAAACAACTATAAACTTAGCTTGATACATGACTTATCTTCTACCTCATAGCTGCTACAATACCGTATGGAAAAGGCTTTCTTTTCCTAGATTTGTTCTCTAAAAATTTTTAGTCTTTTAATGGTCATGTACATCATACCTTAAAACACATACCATCCATACTTGCCTTTGCAGTTTGTCCACAAAGCTGAGTTTCAGCTACTCTCAGTCCTTTCACAATACTGCATCTATCTATACCCTTTGTAATTTCTTCAGGTGGACAAAGTACTGAAGAACAGAAATGTTTTTCTCCCAGTTTTCTGAGCACTCGCTGCAGAGCCCTATATCCGAGTAAAATACGAGTCACCTGCAGTCCCACCAACGTTTTCTAGTCAAAAATCCATAATTTGTTTTCCATATTGGCAAAGAGAATTATATTTTGGAGATAATCACTAACCACTACATCTTCAGTGATTGGCTTATTACATTTATTTCCCTGGACTTCAGAGTTATAGGTTAGTCCTTCTTTTGCATAAAAACGCTTTATTAATGAGCTCAATCAAGAATACTCCTGCTTTATATATAACATCAGAAGCTGATAGAATTAAGAGGGTTTAGCTGAGAGAATTAAGAGAATTTAAGTTTTTGGCTTGATAGAGAAGCTAGAATGCAAGAAGTTTCTATTTTTCCAAGCTGCAGGATTACCCAGAGATTACCCTGTGATTACCCAGAGATTCGTACTGTTCTTCTCAGTCTCACTAATAAGGTATTTGGAGATGATTTTTGATTATGTTAAAAAATTAACACCATGTACCATACTAAGTACTTCTGGAGCAAGAGGCAATCTTTAAAAACATCAGGATAATACATATGTAATAGTTGTTTTTATTATAGAACATCATGTTAGCCAAAGAAACCGGAACAGTGACATAATCCAAAAAAACCCCAAGGCATATAGCACCATATTCCTGGTAATTTAAGTTGGCATTTCACTAACTACCAAAGTATTAAAGTATAAACAACTAAATTCACTTGGCACTAATTACTTGTCAATCTGAATAAATACAAACCCTTACCACATGACATGACATGACACAACATACCTGTGCCCCTTGAACTACTGCCATCCTTCTAGCAGTGAAATACACCCTTTGGCAAGAAATAAGCCTTGCCGCCAAGAAATACTGGTGCTCTCGGTGCTTCAGTTGTTCTCTATCTGCCCTTTTTCACCACACACTATGATGATTTTCCTTTCCAGGAATCAGCTTTAAGAGGAAGTATTGCAAGTTAATTTGCAGTTAGAGAAAGAAAGACTTGTTTTATGCTGAAGACAAGCAGCATGCTTCATCATCTGATGTTTATGAGCTGCGATTATGCACATCTTCCACTTAAGTTTAAATGAAGGATTTCATGTCTACCAGATAATATTTCAGACCACTGAAAGGATTGTTGACCTTGCTACAACAGGCTCACACAGCTGCTAAATGTACTGATTTGGGAATAAGCTGTAAGGTATACTATGCTCCATATATATGCTCATATATATCTCCTTACATTTTGGAGAGCTTACATTGTCATAGGAAATTTTGCCTTCACTGCTCTATATCTTCCCCAAGAATCATAATACATGCAGCAGTGAATGAAACTCTGTAAAAAATAGCTTTGCTTTAGAATACTGCTGCCCTTTAAAAATTGCATAACTCATTAAACTTTTACATGCAGGCTATTGCTCACATTACCCAATACAGTTGTTGCCATTATTTAGTGTCATTTCTATAAATATTTACTGAATTTATGTAATCAAACGTTCTTCATACCCACTATCAAACAACAGGCTACAAATGACCCTAGATTTTTAATTCAAGGTTTTGAAGAGAGAGAATATAAAAAACACACACACTGGACTCTTCCAAATATTAAAAGATATTTAGGAGCAGTGTATGAAAATTAAATTTACAATCACACCTAAAAATCACATTTGACCACCTAATCAGATTTTTTCCAATGTTTAAAAAATTGGGGGGGGGGAGGGGAGGAAGGGGGAGGGGGAGGGAGAGAGAGAGAATTAATGAATTATACGCTGGGACAGATTCCCAAATGATGCAGACTCAGTCAAGCTATATTTATTACGTACGTTCTAAAAACAGCCCATTGTTTCTAAAAAACACAGTAGCCTCTTACAGAGGACAGGAAGGCTCCAGGTCTCTAAAGAAGCTAAAACTGGAAATAGTGAACATAGGATTTATTATTTATCAAATTACAGATGTACTTAGCAGTGATTTTAATTATACAAAGTTCAGCTCTAAGATCAAGATCACTGCGTGAAACTCAACTCCTCTATATTTTAGACATTTCTTCCCCTTGTCTTCCCCCCCCCCCCACTTTCCCTTTAATTTAGTTCCCTTTGCCTAAAAAGATCATTGTTTGATAGAACCATCCAGCAATGTGTGACTGTTTCCTAAAAAGCATTTTCTTAAGGACATAAATTTTGCATTTAGGACAGTCTATTCCAGCCAAAGGTATGTTCTATACATATGGTAAATCTTTTCCTGCTATACAAGGAAAAACAGGATTGCAATACACTACTGGTCTTAAAATGTGTCCCCTTTAGCATACCCTTTCATGCCAGGTTTACAGCAGTATCATTGGTCCAATCACATACTCAGTCTTAATAACTGTTTTTCTCTTTTTTTTTTCTTTAAGAGGTATTCAAATCATCTTCAGTAAGAGCACTCCATGTAGAGAAAGAACTTAAAAAAAAAAAAAAAAAGTCAAGCTATAACAGAATTCTTACTTTCTATAGAGGCCATTTCTCCTGCTACACCACACCAACTAAATAACTGCACTGCACAAATACACCTCCATCCCCGTGGGATAGCTGTCAAAGATACTACAAAAATTCCCATTCTACCTTTATCCAAAAAAAAAAAAAAAAAAAAAAAAAAAAAGCAGCTTATCAAGAAACAAATAGTTTCGGTTCCCCCCACCCTTTTTTAAATGATGCTGCACTTACATCACAGGTGAAAAAACAACATTGTCATTCTTCCTCCAAAAGTTAAGCAAGAAACCTAAACTAAGTCCAGGTGTGGAAATAAACTGTATTATTTCTAGATGATTCAACTAGCTGACAGGATGGCAACAAGCTCTCTGAATCTGATTAACCAAGAGAACTGTTTTGGTAGTTTAAATGAGTATGTTCGTTTGACCAACACTTTAGCCTTCTGATGACACATCTAAACTAGTTCTTCCTGCTTATGAAGGAGATTTGATTTGAACACTGGTTGGCGTAAGTGATATGCAGAAATTAGACACCTGAACAAAACACATTTATTTGCACAACTCAGTAACCATTATATTATGCAGTTTTGTCTACTCAAATACACCGCAAGGTTTAAGTCTCATTTTATTTTGTTAGTTCATTTCACTTTTAGGTCATTCTAAAGCATGACTTTTGCTTTTATGCAGACAAAATTGGAGGGCAGTTTCCAGTTCCAAATATTTCTGGCTTACAGCCCAGAGCCTTTGTTGCTCTGAGATGAAATAGTCTCAGCTTAGAAAAGGAAAACAGAAATCGAGTGCAAGAAGAGACCTTTACCAACAGCTACTGTTGGCTTCCCTTTCAGTGACCTCAAATGTTGCAGCACGTTTCATCTCTTCACCTCCTACCACTGTTCATCCTGTTGTTTAGGCCCAGCAGCAGGATTATGTACAAACAATTGTAAGAACAGAAGAAAATGGTAACATTGTATTTTCATATATCTCATTGCCAACCTGCTGCCTTGAGCAAACTCAGAGCAGAAGAACAAAACTCACAAGATTCCAACCGTATATATTTTTTCTTGCTGATGGAAGACATCAGTCTTGTTATCTAACTTGTTTTCTCTATTGAACGCTGTTGTTTTGCAACTGTTTTCATCCTCGACATTAAACATGGGCCTGCCTATACCTAAGGCAGCTGTTTAAAGATGAAGAGGCGTAACTTCTGCATTTTGCTGACATACCATCTTCTGAATTTCACAGAATAAACTGCTGTATAATAACTAATTTCCAATTAGTTATTAGCATAGATTTAAACATGCTCCATAACTGGTTTGCAACTGTGGTCTGAAAGACATTATTTAAAAAGAGTTGCCCATGCCTCGCTACAAAAGGTAAATCTCTGTCTTCCCGGAGGAGACCATTAATAAATGAGCTAAATAATAGTAGCTCCCTGATTTATGCATAAATACCAGCTTTTTCTGAACACCTATAATAAATATCACATTACTATTGTAACATAATATCATAATACCATATCAGGGGAACTAAACTTATCTGTCATAACAGTAATCTAACCTTACCTTCTAATCCAGAGAATTAATCGGAAAATCTTCCAGTAAATATTAAGAGTTAAAATAATATGGCCACATTCCATTTCTTTTCATTTCTCAAATATTTCTACAGCTCTTGCCTAACTTATGTTTTCCATTTCATTACCAATATTGACTAATTGATTGCACAGCTATTGTTACTACTTTATGGGCAGCAAGCGTCCTATAGTCCTATGAGCTAACGTTGCATCACTGCTAAGCAATTTACATACCCTACTAATTAAGTTCTGGAACAGCAAGTTAATTGCTATAAATGTCTTGCATATTTCTGTAAAGAGCTTGGTTTTCCCCTCTTAAATGGATACCCATCTCCCTTAGACCTCTGGTACTACAAGAAAACAATGTTACCATTCCTTTTTCAGAAAATGCTCTCCAGGAGTGAAAGTAAGAACTGGCTTGATCTGATACAGCCTAGATCAGTTGCCCCTGATCCTTTGCCTTCTGCAAAGGGAGACTGAGAGTAAGAACTACATTGGTTTGATTTTTATTTGTTATTGCTATTAGACAGATATTTTTATCATGGCAGCTTTTATGAAAGTCTTTTTGACATTCTTTTATTAATTCTTGAGCTTAAATTTTGTAAATTGTCCAGTGTTGAGGCTAGAGCATTAGAGAAATTAAACAAAATTATAAAGGAGTTTGGGAGATGTCAAAAATAATTACATTCTCAGTGAAGGTGACTTCTAGGTACATGTACAGGACCATTGGAAAATAGAGCTCATAAGGTTTAGATATCACAGTTCAATAATTGTTTATGAACATTTCCAGTATTCCAACCGCTACACAAACTCTATATTAAAGTGCATCTGCAAGCTAGACACAAGTCATTAAGTTACACAGTGTACCCACAGGTATTCAGCCAGACCACTTATTTCATCCCACAGATAAATGTGACAGAGGTAAGACTGGCCTCCTTACCATTCAGCTTTTAAAATTAGAAAGCCAGTATCAAAATTTTCTGCACGAGGAGTAATTCATTTCTTCAACAACTTCACAAAACACATTCACATCCCTGAAAAAAAACTTACCTGAAAACGTTACCAGTGAACTACATCAGCCTGTTAGCAACAGCCTTGCTTTCATTAAATTTGGTGCAAATTTTACCACTACTGTCACTGGAAACAGCATTTTCTATTCTTGAAGCAATGATCAGGTAAAGGTAACTAATCTTTTGCCTTTCCAAGCAGGAAGTTTGACATTAGTATTTTCATTTGACGTTTGCTTCTTCATCGATTTCAGTTTGGCCAATTAAAAACTAAATCATTATTAAAAATTTATATCAATTCTTGACATTTGTACCCTTGTTATGCACTTTTGGTCCACAACTGACTATATAAAAATACTGCCTTGCAAGTATAAAGCTAAAGCAAACTTCCTGGTAACCACACATGGGCCTTACCTCCATCATAGTGACCACATGACATGGACTCAGTAGGTAAATGACAGTCTTGGTAGCAAACTTGAACCCCACCTCCAGCCCAAAGATGAGACAGAGAGCCACCAGTAGCAGATTTTTGCCCAAGCTCTCCTGCTTAGCCTGGGGCTGCTGTAGCAGATGACCCTCCAGCTCCCTGCAATGCAGCTGCCTCAGCTTCCACAGGGACAGAAGGATCTCCACAAAACCCACACTGAGGAAGACCAAGCTCTCCAGCAGACGCTGCTGCCCGGAGAGAAAGGCAGCGCATTCTGGCCCTCCATTGCCAGCAAAGCTGGGCTCCACCCCCTCCGTACAGCCAGTCCAGGAGATTATGGAGGCTGTAACGGGACATGGTGGGATAGTGCCTCTTCTCCTCCCCGTCACTGTCCAGGAACAGGTAGGAGCAAGATGGAATCAAAGCCAAAATGCTGTCGGGCTGACGAAACATGAAAAGCAAGGACGTCCCCTCTGTTCCCTCCCGAGCTTCAGGAGAAGCCAGCAGCCCACAACAAGGCTACACTGGGGGGTTTTTCCTCTTGACGCCAGGACGGTAACTGCAAGCAACAGCCTGCAAGGGGAGAGGAGTTACAGATGAACGGGGTCACTGCACAGCGGTGCCAGCCGCTCGCCCCGAGACCTGTTACCCTCCCAGCCCCGTTAACACCCTTCACTCTCCTCCGCCTGAGCGTTACAGGACTGCCCTTCTCCTCGGCCGGCACTCCCACGTGCCCCGCCCCGCGGCCGCCTCTCTCCCCTTACCCGGCCCCCACGCCGTCCTGCGCCGGGCTCCTCGGCTCGCTGCCCTCGGCCTCGGCCTCCCCTGCCTGCGCGCCCTGCTCCCCCTGCCCCTCGGGGCCGTGCGACAGCCCTGCGCGTCCAGCCGCCGCTGCCCGGGCGCCGAACGGCCGCTGCCCGGGCACCCGACGGCCGCTGATTGGACGCCGGACGGCCGCTGATTGGACGCCGGACGGCCGCCGAGCGGCCCCTCGCCCAACGGCCCCCCTCGCCCAACGGCCCCTCGTCCGCGCGCCCAACGGCCCCCCTTGCCCAACGGCCCTTCGCCCGCGCGCCGCGATCGGCGCCCTCAGAGCAGCGGCCCGGGACCTCAGGCAGCGGGAGCGGATCTCGGCTCCGTGAGCGAGCGCGGCTCAGAGGCGGGCCCGGCGCCCCCAGCCATGGGGGGGCAGAACTCCCACTAATACCTGTCATAGTTCAGCGCATGTTCTAGGGGATAACACATCCTATCTGCTATAGAAAAGACCTTCCTAATACGGATGAGTAAACTGCAGTAAGCAGAAATTACAGTTATTTCAAATAACAAAGGTTTGTAAAAAATACATACAACAGAATTCCAATAGCTAAATTGAGTTAAGATGTAACAAATGTCAGACTAATTGTAAATGTTTCAGTGTTTCAAAAAGAGATTTGGATAAATTATGCTCATCCCTTATGTGAGATTAGCTTTGCTACTTAATTTTTATGGAAGTTCTTATAGAAGGTCTTCGGCATTCCTTCATCCACAGCATCTGATGTTCAAATATTAACATTTTTTCAGTTGTGGTGCCTTAATTTATAAATAAACAGAGGGCCTGAAAATTCAGGAGCCAAGAGGTGCCAGGCAGACGCTGCAGAAATTAATAGAAGTTTATATAGAGGCTATTTTGGATGATACTGTTGTGTTTCTACTTGGGGAACATTTTTAAATGGATTAATCTTCAAGTGGAAATTGTGAACAAGTGGCTACCTGACAGAGGGTTTTTTTTTGGTTTTTGGTTTTTTTTTCCGCCTCTCCTCTTTGCCCTTATAGGTGAAACTGAGCACAAACTGAATCATATTGTCTGCTGCAAAAAGAAGTCATCCAACCCCATCTTTATCTGTCATCTCGTTACAGCATGCTCATGCTTCTGTATGAGCTCATTGTTAGAAGTTTTTTAAAAAGATCTATTATATATAAAAATATATATGTATTGAAAGGTGCTAATCAACCTCTCGCAGGTCACGTGACTGGTCATGCGAAATGACTCAGCAATACTTCCCACCGTGGCTTGGGGGGAAAAAAGGATAGTTTTGTCTCCTTTTTGTACACAGCATAATGCACAACGCATTTTTGTCTAACTCTCAGTAGCCGTTGCTTAAAAATATGGTTCAAACTGTAAAGGTGTGCTTTTAAAATGAGTTAATGCCAGACCCTTCTGGACCAGAGTTTTGTATCACTAATTAAAAAAACTGTTACAAAGTCTACGGTCAATCAGATTTGTATGATATTTTATAAAAATGCTTAGAATAATCAGTCTGTCTACAGTGTTTCTAGGGCACCTACCTCCTCAGCACGCAAGTGCTGAGAATGCTACAGATGTTTTCTGTGTAATTGTGGGTTTATTTGTACAAAATGTGCAGTTCGCTGTGACATGCACTGGGACAGAATAGGTCTGTTTGCTTAAAGCTGATCAAGAAACGCTTTCGTAAATGGCCTTCCCTTGTAATTATGTTTATTGCCCTTTCAGATACGTCGCTGGTTTTAGAGAAAGACTTTTTTTTATTATTTGGGGTACTTTATAAGAAGTTAAGGTACAACCACGTAGCCTGTTTCACTGTTTTAAGTTGGAACGCTAACTTCCAATGAGCACTAATCAGTTTGCCTTATTCCATTAAAAGGGTTTTCTTTTAATTCTTTTGCTTAATGTTCCTAAAAACCATGCTCTGTAAACTGAGTTAGACGACAAACCCCTAGAGCTGACGTGAAGCTGCTGCTCAGTCGTGCTTCAAGCGGCCGCCTTCTGCCCCGACTGCTGTAGCACTGACGTCCCACCATCTCCGCCCCGCTGCTGCTGGTGGCAGGGGGAGGGCACGCTCGAGTTCTCACCTCAGATATACTGCTGTTTAATCGAGACAGTCCAATCCACTGGCACACCCTGGCGTTTGTATATGGACCTCCTTACTTGTCTTCAAATGTGCGGGGTTTTAAAATTGTTGCCTGGAGTAGGTTACATCTCTTGTGTGTGTTAGATCGAACCAAAGAAGCCTCCAGCCATGCCCAAATGCTGCTCCTAAAGCCTGCCTTCCAGTCCTTACAAAATCCCTGCAGGATTAAATGTATTAACTTTTTTATTTTTGTACAGTTTCTAACTGATTTTTGCTAGTGATGTTAATTGAATTAAGTTTATTTGGGGCGTCTGAGTAGCTACTCCATTTAAATAAACTGGTGACTTTCCTTTTATGTTGGAAAAAAAAAGAAAAAAAAGAAAAAAATAGAAAAAAAGGAAACCCAAAGTGTGCCTCTCAGATTTAAGGGTTTCTGGTTACATTTATTCTTAAGACCAGCAATGATTCTTTATATA
The DNA here is from genome assembly GCF_036370855.1 of Dromaius novaehollandiae. Lineage (NCBI taxonomy): Eukaryota > Metazoa > Chordata > Aves > Casuariiformes > Dromaiidae > Dromaius > Dromaius novaehollandiae. Next base: position 776,973 of record NW_026991421.1, on the reverse strand, counting down.
CAAAGATATGTTTTCCTCATTTTTTATTACTGTTAAAGAAAAAGTAAAGAATAAAAACCTCTTTCTTTGCTCTGGACCCAGTAATTGCGCTGGTACATAAACGCACTGAGAAAACAAACTTTTGTTTGAAACTTTTGTAACAACTTATGACTGTTTTTGTATATCAAAGTTGATTCTTTTCAAAATATTTGGATCTAGTTTCTAAGTTATTTTAGTGTTTTATATGTTACCAAAAAACTACTTTGAATTGTTCACCAGCATCCTGAGTTATCTGTAATGCAACGGTGACACACAATAGGCTTAAAGCTACCTGGAGTAGCTTGTAAGGCCTCTCTCTTTTCCTTCCTTCCTTAGCAACTTGATTGATTACAATAATATCACAGATTACCTGAAACCCCTTCCTTTATAACTAGATCCTCCTTCCTTCCACATTTAATTGCTATTAGTGTGAAGAAACTGTTGAAATGGGCATTTTAATATAAGTATGGCTTAAAAGATAAAAATGAGGAAAAAGCAAAAAAAAAATAATTATATAGAAGGTTATCTGTGGGTCTGTGAGATATGGCTGTGGAAAGATATTGTAGTAGTTTTAACACTATTGTTATTACCTTTTAAATCATTTATCCAATAAAATAAGGAAAAAGAATCACCATTTCTTTTTATGTTTCTCTGCTTAATTGTGTGGCTTGGTCAGTTTTTTTGTTTGTTTTTATTGGAACATTTGAAATTGGTATTTTAGATGCTAATGATGTTAGGAATATTTCTCTGAGATTAACTCAGTCTTTTCATTTTGCCTACTGTAGGAACAAATTGGACAGGTGCAGCTTGCAGTCTAATTCAGAAGTGAGTCACTGAACACTCCAACTTATATCAGCATTTCAGGTCCAGTTTTGTACTTTTTATGTCTAACTTTAAACACTGAATTATGTCCAGCATTGGGCCTCTTCCTCTCTGAGAGGTGGAAGTGGTTCTGACTTTCACAGAACGCAGCTTGGTTGCAGAACCAGTTACACTGGTGTGACCAATACGCTTCCCCGCGCTACAATAGGAACATTATTCAACAGGATAAATAGTACTAAGTTGAAAAATGAATTCATGCAGCAAAATTTATGTCAAATAATATCTTCAAGGAAATAATTTCAGTATACTTTCTTCATATTAATCTCATAGTAGAAGGTGTAATTTTAAAGAATATCAAGGTTTGCGTTGCCATGAGCGATTTATTTCATGTCGTGTCCAGCTAATGGGTACATTAGTCATGTTGTTAAAGAATAGCGAACTGAAACTGTCTAGAGGTAGCCGCTTAGCACAACTTCTATGAAACTTGCTTAGCATGAGGCGCTAAATTTGCTGAAGCCTTAGGCCGCACTTAGATAAAATAATGAACTTTTACTTAGTCCAGTAAGAAAAGGGCCTCAGAGCTGGTTCAAGCTAGGAAGATAAGGAAGTTACAAGCAGTCTGCATTCCTGCGTCTCACACTCCGAAAGGGAGGGTGTCAAGGCTTTGAAATAAGACCAGTGCAGGGCATTAGGACCTTGAGGGACAAAGCCTTAGCTCACTGCTGGGGCAGTGATAATTGTTATGCTTTAGAATCACCTCCTCCTCCTCCTCAGGACCTTGAGACACAACAGTAAGACCCAACAAAAACAGAGGTACAACCGTCATCAGAGACCGCAAAAAACAAAAATAAGGAGAAAAACAGCTTACCTCAGAATGATGATGAGACCCAATGAGGAGCAGGAGACCCCAGACCAAAAAATTACTATTGGTCTAACTACCGCGTGAGGGGTGGGAAATGTAAGTTGAAAAAAACTGTAATTGCCCAGGATTTGTTTATGTTAGGGTCCCTCTTTGGAGGCACCCAGCTTGAGCTGTAATTATTGCACACGTGTCATTAAAATTTAATTATTTAATTTGTTTTGATTTGGCTCTGAACTTTTCTGCGGCAACCTAGGGTCGGGCCCTGTTATGGTGGCCGACAAGCCTAATTTCCATAACAATGTTGACCCCATTTTACAGGAAAAAAGTGATCGTTTGGATTTTTCGTTAACTTACGGGGTTCCTTCAATGTATGGTGGGCCAGGGAAGGAAATTTTTTCCCTTCCCCCAAAACTTTTAGTCTAAGGCAGTATGGCCATTTTAAAGTTTTTAATTTGGGAAGGAGATCCAGTGAGAACAGCGTACCAGAACCATTAGTTCAACAGCTGTAACTGTCAGCACTGGTTTTCAGTGTCCCTATAGTAACTCTGGCTTGGTGGCAGAGCTTCCTGGGGTGCCTGGCAGGAGGGGAGGAAGGCTTGGCCATCCTCCTCCCCCCGGCGTGGACAGCTATGCTCATGCTGAAGGGATGTTTGTTTGAGGAGGGAGGAAGGCGTGTGCTCCTGTGAGGCAGCAAAGCCCCCATCCAGCTGTGCTGATGACAAAACACAGTTCCCAAGACAGAGGGAAAACTGACTTCTAAAACCGTGTTTCCTGAATTAAATGTCTGTTGCACTGAGAGACATTTTCTGTTGAGTATGAGTGAAAGGGAACGTACTCCCTCTGTAAGACAATTATTGAGACAAAGCAGAAAATTTTAATGTGCCCCTGCGCATGTTTTTGTCTTTGACTAATCTAAGATTTGTGTCTCCTGTCCATAGGTGCAAATTCTTAAAAAAATAAATAACTAAAAAATGCATGTAATCTTCAGATGTTGAGGATTGATACAGATGTTACTCCACTTGCTTGAAGCCTCTATGTGGAAGATAAAATTTAACTCTGCAGGAAAAAGCTACTTAAGCAAATAGCTTAGACTGTCATTTTAGCATTTTACAGATTTGGTATCATTAGTCTGAAATTGGTAACATCTACCTAGAACTCATAGTTCACTGAGGTGTATACTTAGTGAAACTTCCAGCAAAAGTTCCCTGCTCTTCTTGCTCCTTCAGCCTGCTATGTAGTATTACACTGAAAAGAAACTAACACTGAGCATTAAGGATGCTTCAGAGCTGACAACTTACCTACATTGTTGGTATTAAACAGTGAAAGGCTGACTTAATGATTAGAGTTGCAGAGAGATTTAGAGAATAACTAGCAGTGGCAAGTGAAAAAGAAATTGCTCAGGTTTCCATAAAGCACTTGATGCTTAGGCAGAAGTCTAGTATAATGATTCTGCTTTAAGCATTGTTAGAGAAATGAAGCTGTGGTATTGATTCTGCTCCCAGACTGGTGAAAACCTCCTGCAACGCACATATAATAAACTCCAGTCAGAAAGGTGGGCATATTCAATATTTTCTCTTTCCAGGAACGGTATTTGCCAGGAAACTTACACAATTACATGCTTGCTGGTCTGAGACGGACTGGGTCACAACACTTGCAGTATACCTAAAGGTCCTTTAATTACTGCCAGAAACATTTGTGAAGTGCATTAGAGATGGAACTTCAGTTCAAGTACCTTCGAGTAGTTTTCTGGACAAAGTTTTAGGCTGAAATCTTCAGTACACGTTCTGTTCTATTCTCTGTTGTTCTAGTGAAGTGACGTAGAACAGGACAGGAAATAAACAACATTCTCTACCAAAGTTGTGGCAAATACAAAAACAAGTGCACAAATTACCCCTTATTTTCAAATGTCACATCATAATGAAGTGGAAGGAGAGTACAGAGAGACATCATATACTGTTTCCTGTGCTTTTCATCCATAAGATATGGACAGGAAGTATTTAAGCAATGATTAAAGGATCTGTCAGCAAGGTAGACTCAGGTTTCTCTTGTGGGGATTGCCAGATAACAGGCACAAGTCCTGCTTGAATGCTTAGACTATCCAGAAATGCTGATAATCGTTGCTCTCTTTTAAAGGAATGGCTACATGCAGAGTAGACCAAGACGAGCATTACAGACAGCTTAGAGGAGAATCCATATTCTTATCTGATTGGTGATTAGCTGTCAAATATTCAAGGCCCCCTAGAAATCTGTTAGTATTACAAATTGAAGTGGAAAGCCAAGTTCAGTTTTCCTACCTAGTTTTACGAAGTCATACGCAAGACGCACACAGTGCCTAGTAGGTCTAGAATAACAAAACTGTACAGTATCCCTTAAAATGCATTTATTTGTTTCAATATAAAGATTTAACAACTATTTGCCCAGTTGGCTGGACTTAGGGTGCAACAACAAAAAAATGGACCAAAATACAAAAACAAATACACAAATTACCCCTTATTTGCAAATGTTACCTCATAACCAAGTTTTAGCACATTAAAAAGTTTACAAAATGTAGAACACTTTTACAAATTATTCAGAACTAACAGCATAGGCGGCAGTTCAGCCCCCCACATCAATCCTTGCCCCTGCCATTCCAGTCTGTGCCTGGATAACATGATGCTTGAATGAGAGAGTTGGGCAACTGGAACTGCAAGTTTCCAAAGACAGCTTTGTGCCTCAGCCCAGTGCATGAGCAGCTCCAGCTCCCCGGCACAGTTGGCTGGCGAGAGTGATGTGGGCATGCTCGCTGTTCTGCCTGCTGCGTCCTCTGCAGCATTGAGAGAATGACTCGGTTGGTAAATGCAGAAATAATTTTTTTAAAAAGTACAAAATTTACCCTGAAGAAAAATAAAATCAATTTTAAAACCACCTTGGCTTTAACTAAGTTACATTAAAAGCTGCAAGACAGATTTAGAGCAATAGCACTGAGTACAAGATCACAAAACTCAACAGATGTGTTATGTATCTTGTCACTGTAAATATGAAAACATCAAGGTTGACCTCTGTCTGCCTGTTGAAACCTTCCACATACCAGCAGAAGGGCTGACATATGCCCTCTTCCTGATTTTTTGGCCTTTTCAGAGCTTTAACTGCTAAGACTAATTTAATTCATAACAGTCTGCCTCTAGTGAAACAATTGCAACAGCAAAAAAACCCCAGCCCATCTATATTTTTCCATTATCTATAAATGTATAGGAAACCAATGCCTGCAGTTTAGACACAAGACTTAGGACATAAAAGTACAGTGTTTAAATAGTTGCAAATAGCTGTTTCTGAAAGGAAATACAATTAGGTTTTACAAAACATTATCCAATATACAGAAATATCAAAACCCTGACTAAGGCCAGAGATAGAGGGATAGAACTGCTACACTGAGGTACTCTATAATCTTAAGGTGTGCAAATGAACCGCCTGTTCCTGTCTCCCAGCTTCAGCAAGGCAGCACCTGCTTAAGCACAGGTGGGCTTTGCTTATTAGCAGTGTTTGTCAAGCCCTAAGAAGCTGAACCAGAACCAAATATAGGTAGGTGCTCATAGACTGTGGTCTTCCATTGATTTATGTAAGTATGACCAAGAGCTGTTAATTTGCACCCTGCAAAGGCAACAAAGTGGAATTTCTTCTTTGGTGTTTAAATAGAAGAACGCTGAACACATAGACAGAGCTCAAACACTGCACACGCTGTCTGAACCCTTGAAAAGTAGCACTGCACGTGTCCTGGACAGCTAAAGCCTTGGCACCATAATTTTAATGTCCGTTGGCTAGTGCCAGACATTATGGTGGGTGCAGAAGTTTTACTAGCGCCCTCTTGTGCTTTGCAGTGCTGCTTACTCAGTCTGCATTAACAAACTGATCAGTAAACAATTTTATTGTAGTTACTAATGCTGCATGTATGGATGTGCTTGGAGAGTGTCTAAATTTAGACTGTCTTTCACCAACAGAGTAATCAATTCATCATCCTAGTTTTGTTTACTAGCAAGTGTCTCCTATTTTCCTTTTTTTTTTCTTTCTTTTTTTTTTTTAAAAAACATAGAGGTCTCTGTTCACACACCTCTGACTACTTAAGAAAAACTTCTCTGCACAGTCTAGCCATCAGCACTGCAGATGATTTTTTTTTTTTTTTCCTGGCAGCGGACAGCAAATCAATCCCAAGATGGAGAGTGAGATTTTTACAATCAGCTTAAACATTTCTAAAACTTGGGCCACTGCTGAAAGGGATAGTCTGTGTCTGGCCACACAGTCCCACTCCTGTTCTGCACCGTGTCGAGTCCTAATGTCTTCCTAACCGTTAACATTGGGACAAAAGAACAATTATGAATATTTGACCAGGAAAAGCCAGGACCATCCTTTTCAATAGTACACTGCACTAGTGCAGTGTAAAACCACATCTCCAGGTACAGTGCATCAGCCAGTTAGTTTGACCTCGATTGTATCCATAATACCACAGGAGATAATGCTGATTAGCTTTCAAGAATAGCAATATAATTTTGCTCTTTAATTTTCAGCATAAAAAGCAAAAAAAAAAATCACCCATAAAAATCATAGCTGCCCATAAAACAAGCTATTCAGGGAAAAGAAAATCATCCTCTGTCACTAAAAAGAATAAATTCCATAAGAAGATTAAGTAGTCTGCTTTCCCATTCAAACCAGTATCCTGCAAATTAGACAAATATTTGTCTATCTGAGGAAGGTTCCAAACAGATGCCAGAGATAATTGAGCATAAGGAAAATCAAGTTACATGACACAGTGGCTACAGCAGTTCTTGTTCCCTTTCTGATCCTGTTCTTCCCTGTATGTGAATCATCTTTGCTCAGCTATGCTGATGCAGCTTCTTGGGGAGCCATAGCATAAGACCAGCTGAAAAAATTAAGTTTAAAACTAACCTTGAAAACAAAAAGCGGGGGGCAGCAGAGAGGGAGGGAAAATTTAACTCCCCTCCCTCCCTTCAGCAGTAGAGTGTACAGCTCTTCACAAGCAAGGGAGCCAACACGGCTTACTGTCTAAGAAAAGGGGAGTGCGCCACGGCCTCCCCTCCCTCCTCAACCCAGTTGCATCCTGGCACTGTTTTACAGCAGCTCTGACACTCCTAATAGCCTTTTGACTGTAGCAGTCAATTTAACCCTCTCTCCCCCAAATTCTCACATTCATTTAGTCATTTTAGCAACATAAACAGCATAGACCAGTTCTGGAGGCTCCAGACCCAGCATAAGGTAAGGTGGGGAAGGGAAGCCTGAGTT